>NW_022263428.1:0-57019 GCF_002021735.2 Oncorhynchus kisutch | reverse complement strand
TTCCAGAGTGCTTCAAACATGATTTAGAGCTTGTTTATGGAAAAGTGCTTATTTCTGCATTTCAATGTTGTAACTTGCTGAAAACTGTCCACAGTGTTCATTTCATCTCAACTAGACACAGCACAGCAAAATTGGACATCCAGAGTGCATCAAACATGATTTAGAGCTTGTTTATGGAAAAGTGCTTATTTCTGCATTTCAATGTTGCAACTTGCTGAAAACTATCCACGGTGTTCATTAATCTCAACTAGACACAGCACAGCAAAAATTGAACATCCAGAGTGCATCAAACATGATTTAGAGCTTGTTTATGGAAAAGTGCTTATTTCTGCATTCAATGTTGCAACTTGCTGAAAACTATCCACGGTGTTCATTTATCTCAACTAGACACAGCACAGCAAAAATTGGACATCCAGAGTGCATCAAACATGATTTAGAGCTTGTTTATGGAAAAGTGCTATTTCTGCATTTCAATGTTGTAACTTGCTGAAAACAGTCCACAGGTTTTCATAACATCTCGAAATAAACATAACAAAACATTTTTTATCCAGAGTGCTTCAAACATGATTTAGAGCTTGTTTATGGAAAAGTGCTTATTTCTGCATTCAATGTTTGCAACTGCTGCTGAAAACTGTCCACGGTTTCATTTCATCTCAAATAGACACAGCACAGCAAAAAATTTGGACATCCAGAGTGCATCAAACATGATTTAGAGCTTGTTTATGGAAAAGTGCTTATTTCTGCATTTCAATGTTGCAACTTGCTGAAAACTGTCCACGGTGTTCATTTCATCTCAACTAGACACAGCACAGCAAAAATTGGACATCCAGAGTGCATCAAACATGATTAGAGCTTGTTTATGGAAAAGTGCTTATTTCTGCATTTCAATGTTGTAACTTGCTGAAAACTGTCACAGTGTTTTCATAACATCTCGAATAAACATAACAAAAACATTTTTATCCAGAGTGCTTCAAACATGATTTAGAGCTTGTTTATGGAAAAGTGCTTATTTCTGCATTTCAATGTTGCAACTTGCTGAAAACTGTCCACGGTGTTCATTTCATCTCAACTAGACACAGCACAGCAAAAATTTGACATCCAGAGTGCATCAAACATGATTTAGAGCTTGTTTATGGAAAAGTGCTTATTTCTGCATTTCAATGTTGCAACTTGCTGAAAACTGTCCACGGGTTCATTTCATCTCAACTAGACACAGCACAGCAAAAATTGAACATCCAGAGTGCATCAAACATGATTTAGAGCTTGTTTATGGAAAAGTGCTTATTTCTGCATTTCAATGTTGTAACTTGCTGAAAACAGTCTACAGTGTTTTCATAACATCTCGAAAAATAAACATAACAAAAACATTTTTTATCCAGAGTGCATCAAACATGATTTAGAGCTTGTTTATGGAAAAGTGCTTATTTCTGCATTTCAATGTTGCAACTTGCTGAAACTGTCCACGGCGTTCATTTAATCTCAAACTAGACACAGCACAGCAAAAATTGGACATCCAGAGTGCATCAAACATGATTTAGAGCTTGTTTATGGAAAAGTGCTTATTTCTGCATTTCAATGTTGTAACTTGCTGAAAACTGTCACAGTTCATTTCATAACAACTAGACACAGCACAGCAAAAATTGGACATCCAGAGTGCATCAAACATGATTTAGAGCTTGTTTATGGAAAAGTGCTTATTTCTGCATTTCAATGTTGCAACTTGCTGAAAACTGTCCACGGCGTTCATTTCATCTCAACTAGACACAGCACAGCAAAAATTGGACATCCAGAGTGCATCAAACATGATTTAGAGCTTGTTTATGGAAAAGTGCTTATTTCTGCATTTCAATGTTGTAACTTGCTGAAAACAGTCTACAGTGTTTTCATAACATCTCGAATAAACATAACAAAAACATTTTTTATCCAGAGTGCTTCAAACATGATTTAGAGCTTGTTTATGGAAAAGTGCTTATTTCTGCATTTCAATGTTGCAACTTGCTGAAAACTGTCCACGGCGTTCATTTCATCTCAACTAGACACAGCACAGCAAAAAATTGGAACATCCAGAGTGCATCAAACATGATTTAGAGCTTGTTTATGGAAAAGTGCTTATTTCTGCATTTCAATGTTGTAACTTGCTGAAAACAGTCTACAGTGTTTTCATAACATCTCGAATAAAAACATAACAAAAACATTTTTATCCAGAGTGCTTCAAACATGATTTAGAGCTTGTTTATGGAAAAGTGCTTATTTCTGCATTTCAATGTTGCAACTTGCTGAAAACTGTCCACGTGTTCATTTCATCTCAATAGACACAGCACAGCAAAAATTGAACATCCAGAGTGCATCAAACATGATTTAGAGCTTGTTTATGGAAAAGTGCTTATTTCTGCATTTCAATGTTGCAACTTGCTGAAAACTGTCCACGGTGTTCATTTCATCTCAACTAGACACAGCACAGCAAAAATTGGACATCCAGAGTGCATCAAACATGATTTAGAGCTTGTTTATGGAAAAGTGCTTATTTCTGCATTTCAATGTTGTAACTTGCTGAAAACAGTCTACAGTGTTTCATAACATCTCGAAATAACATAACAAAAACATTTTTTATCCAGAGTGCTTCAAACATGATTTAGAGCTTGTTTATGGAAAAGTGCTTATTTCTGCATTTCAATGTTGCAACTTGCTGAAAACTGTCCACGGCGTTCATTTCATCTCAATAGACACAGCACAGCAAAAATTGGACATCCAGAGTGCATCAAACATGATTTAGAGCTTGTTTATGGAAAAGTGCTTATTTCTGCATTTCAATGTTGCAACTTGCTGAAAACTGTCCACGGTGTTCATTTATCTCAACTAGACACAGCACAGCAAAATTGGACATCCAGAGTGCATCAAACATGATTTAGAGCTTGTTTATGGAAAAGTGCTTATTTCTGCATTTCAATGTTGTAACTTGCTGAAAACAGTCCACAGTGTTTCATAACATCTCGAATAACATAACAAAAAACATTTTTTATCCAGAGTGCATCAAACATGATTTAGAGCTTGTTTATGGAAAAGTGCTTATTTCTGCATTTCAATGTTGCAACTTGCTGAAAACTGTCCACGGTGTTCATTTATCTCAACTAGACACAGCACAGCAAAAATTGGACATCCAGAGTGCATCAAACATGATTTAGAGCTGTTTATGGAAAAGTGCTTATTTCTGCATTTCAATGTTGCAACTTGCTGAAAACTGTCCACGGTGTTCATTTCATCTCAAACTAGACACAGCACAGCAAAAATTGGACATCCAGAGTGCATCAAACATGATTTAGAGCTTGTTTATGGAAAAGTGCTTATTTCTGCATTTCAATGTTGTAACTTGCTGAAAACAGTCTACAGTGTTTTCATTAACATCTCGAATAAACAACAAAAACATTTTTATCCAGAGTGCTTCAAACATGATTTAGAGCTTGTTTATGGAAAAGTGCTTATTTCTGCATTTCAATGTTGCAACTTGCTGAAAACTGTCCACGGTGTTCATTTCATCTCAAACTAGACACAGCACAGCAAAAATTGGACATCCAGAGTGCATCAAACATGATTTAGAGCTTGTTTATGGAAAAGTGCTTATTTCTGCATTTCAATGTTGCAACTTGCTGAAAACTGTCCACGGTGTTCATTTAATCTCAAATAGACACAGCACAGCAACAATTGGACATCCAGAGTGCATCAAACATGATTTAGAGCTTGTTTATGGAAAAGTGCTTATTTCTGCATTTCAATGTTGCAACTTGCTGAAAACTATCCACGGTGTTCATTTCATCTCAACTAGACACAGCACAGCAAAAATTGGACATCCAGAGTGCATCAAACATGATTTAGAGCTTGTTTATGGAAAAGTGCTTATTTCTGCATTTCAATGTTGTAACTTGCTGAAAACAGTCTACAGTGTTTTCATAACATCTCGAATAAACATAACAAAAACATTTTTTTATCCAGAGTGCTTCAAACATGATTTAGAGCTTGTTTATGGAAAAGTGCTTATTTCTGCATTTCAATGTTGCAACTTGCTGAAAACTGTCCACGGCGTTCATTTCATCTCAACTAGACACAGCACAGCAAAAATTGGACATCCAGAGTGCATCAAACATGATTTAGAGCTTGTTTATGGAAAAGTGCTTATTTCTGCATTTCAATGTTGCAACTTGCTGAAAACTGTCCACGGTGTTCATTTCATCTCAATAGACACAGCAAGCAAAAATTGGACATCCAGAGTGCATCAAACATGATTTAGAGCTTGTTTATGGAAAAGTGCTTATTTTGCATTTCAATGTTGCAACTTGCTGAAAACAGTCTACAGGTTTTCATAACATCTCGAATAAACATAACAAAAACATTTTTTATCCAGAGTGCATCAAACATGATTTAGAGCTTGTTTATGGAAAAGTGCTTATTTCTGCATTTCAATGTTGCAACTTGCTGAAAACTGTCCACGGTGTTCATTTCATCTCAACTAGACACAGCACAGCAAAATTGGACATCCAGAGTGCATCAAACATGATTTAGAGCTTGTTTATGGAAAAGTGCTTATTTCTGCATTTCAATGTTGCAACTTGCTGAAACTGTCCACGGTGTTCATTTCATTAATCTCACTAGACACAGCACAGCAAAAAATTGGACATCCAGAGTGCATCAAACATGATTTAGAGCTTGTTTATGGAAAAGTGCTTATTTCTGCATTTCAATGTTGTAACTTGCTGAAAACAGTCTACAGTGTTTTCATAACATCTCGAATAAACATAACAAAAAACATTTTTTATCCAGAGTGCTTCAAACATGATTTAGAGCTTGTTTATGGAAAAGTGCTTATTTCTGCATTTCAATGTTGCAACTTGCTGAAAACTGTCCACGGCGTTCATTTCATCTCAAACTAGACACAGCACAGCAAAAATTGGACATCCAGAGTGCATCAAACATGATTTAGAGCTTGTTTATGGAAAAGTGCTTATTTCTGCATTTCAATGTTGTAACTTGCTGAAAACAGTCTACAGTGTTTCATAACATCTCGAATAAACATAACAAAACATTTTTTATCCAGAGTGCTCAAACATGATTTAGAGCTTGTTTATGGAAAAGTGCTTATTTCTGCATTTCAATGTTGCAACTTGCTGAAAACTGTCCACGGTGTTCATTTCATCTCAACTAGACACAGCACAGCAAAAATTGGACATCCAGAGTGCATCAAACATGATTTAGAGCTTGTTTATGGAAAAGTGCTTATTTTGCATTTCAATGTTGTAACTTGCTGAAAACAGTCTACAGTGTTTCATAACATCTCGAATAAACATAACAAAAACTTTTTTTATCCAGAGTGCTCAAACATGATTTAGAGCTTGTTTATGGAAAAGTGCTTATTTCTGCATTTCAATGTTGCAACTTGCTGAAAACTGTCCACGGCGTTCATTTCATCTCAACTAGACACAGCACAGCAAAAAATTGGACATCCAGAGTGCATCAAACATGATTTAGAGCTTGTTTATGGAAAAGTGCTTATTTCTGCATTTCAATGTTGCAACTTGCTGAAAACTATCCACGGTGTTCATTTCATCTCAATAGACACAGCACAGCAAAAATTGAACATCCAGAGTGCATCAAACATGATTTAGAGCTTGTTTATGGAAAAGTGCTTATTTCTGCATTTCAATGTTGCAACTTGCTGAAAACAGTCTACAGTGTTTTCATAACATCTCGAATAAACATAACAAAAAATTTTATCCAGAGTGCTTCAAACATGATTTAGAGCTTGTTTATGGAAAAGTGCTTATTTCTGCATTTCAATGTTGCAACTTGCTGAAAACTGTCCACGGTGTTCATTTCATCTCAACTAGACACAGCACAGCAAAAATTGGACATCCAGAGTGCATCAAACATGATTTAGAGCTTGTTTATGGAAAAGTGCTTATTTCTGCATTTCAATGTGCAACTTGCTGAAAACTATCCACACGGTGTCATTTCATCTCAACTAGACACAGCACAGCAAAAATTGAACATCCAGAGTGCATCAAACATGATTTAGAGCTTGTTTATGGAAAAGTGCTTATTTCTGCATTTCAATGTTGCAACTTGCTGAAAACTGTCCACGGTGTTCATTTCATCTCAACTAGACACAGCACAGCAAAAATTGGACATCCAGAGTGCATCAAACATGATTTAGAGCTTGTTTATGGAAAAGTGCTTATTTCTGCATTTCAATGTTGTAACTTGCTGAAAACAGTCTACAGTGTTTTCATAACATCTCGAAAAACATAACAAAAACATTTTTTATCCAGAGTGCTTCAAACATGATTTAGAGCTTGTTTATGGAAAAGTGCTTATTTCTGCATTTCAATGTTGCAACTTGCTGAAAACTGTCCACGGTGTTCATTTCATCTCAACTAGACACAGCACAGCAAAAATTGAACATCCAGAGTGCATCAAACATGATTTAGAGCTTGTTTATGGAAAAGTGCTTATTTCTGCATTTCAATGTTGCAACTGCTGAAAACTGTCCACGGTGTTCATTTCATCTCAACTAGACACAGCACAGCAAAAATTGAAATCCAGAGTGCATCAAACATGATTTAGAGCTTGTTTATGGAAAAGTGCTTATTTCTGCATTTCAATGTTGTAACTTGCTGAAAACAGTCTACAGTGTTTTCATAACATCTCGAATAAACATAACAAAAACATTTTTTTATCCAGAGTGCTTCAAACATGATTTAGAGCTTGTTTTATGGAAAAGTGCTTATTTCTGCATTTCATGTTGCAACTTGCTGAAAACTGTCCACGGTGTTCATTAATCTCAACTAGACACAGCACAGCAAAATTGGACATCCAGAGTGCATCAAACATGATTTAGAGCTTGTTTATGGAAAAGTGCTTATTTCTGCATTTCAATGTTGCAACTTGCTGAAAACTGTCCACGGTTCATTTCATCTCAACTAGACACAGCACAGCAAAAAATTGGACATCCAGAGTGCATCAAACATGATTTAGAGCTTGTTTATGGAAAAGTGCTTATTTCTGCATTTCAATGTTGTAACTTGCTGAAAACAGTCTACAGTGTTTTCATACATCTCGAATAAACACAAAACAAAAAATTTTTTTATCAGAGTGCTTCAAACATGATTTAGAGCTTGTTTATGGAAAAGTGCTTATTTCTGCATTTCAATGTTGCAACTTGCTGAAAACTGTCCAGCGTTCATTTCATCTCAACTAGACACAGCACAGCAAAAATTGAAATCCAGAGTGCATCAAACATGATTTAGAGCTTGTTTATGGAAAAGTGCTTATTTCTGCATTTCAATGTTGCAACTTGCTGAAAACTATCCACGGTTTTCATTAATCTCAAATAGACACAGCACAGCAAAAAATTGGACATCCAGAGTGCATCAAACATGATTTAGAGCTTGTTTATGAAAAAGTGCTTATTTCTGCATTTCAATGTTGCAACTTGCTGAAAACTGTCCACGGTGTTCATTTCATCTCAACTAGACACAGCACAGCAAAAATTGAACATCCAGAGTGCATCAAACATGATTTAGAGCTTGTTTATGGAAAAGTGCTTATTTCTGCATTTCAATGTTGTAACTTGCTGAAAACAGTCTACAGTGTTTTCATAACATCTCGAATAAACATAACAAAAAACATTTTTTTATCCAGAGTGCTTCAAACATGATTTAGAGCTTGTTTATGGAAAAGTGCTTATTTCTGCATTTCAATGTTGCAACTTGCTGAAAACTGTCCACGGCGTTCATTTCATCTCAACTAGACACAGCACAGCAAAAATTGGACATCCAGAGTGCATCAAACATGATTTAGAGCTTGTTTATGGAAAAGTGCTTATTTCTGCATTTCAATGTTGCAACTTGCTGAAAACTGTCCACGGTGTCATTTCATCTCAACTAGAAACAGCACAGCAAAATTGGACATCCAGAGTGCATCAAACATGATTTAGAGCTTGTTTATGGAAAAGTGCTTATTTCTGCATTTCAATGTTGTAACTTGCTGAAAACTGTCTACATGTTTCATAACATCTCAAATAAACATAACAAAACATTTTTTTATCCAGAGTGCATCAAACATGATTTAGAGCTTGTTTATGGAAAAGTGCTTATTTCTGCATTTCAATGTTGCAACTTGCTGAAAACTGTCCACGGTGTTCATTTCATTCAATCTCACTAGACACAGCACAGCAAAAATTGGACATCCAGAGTGCATCAAACATGATTTAGAGCTTGTTTATGGAAAAGTGCTTATTTCTGCATTTCAATGTTGCAACTTGCTGAAAACTATCCACGGTGTTCATTTATCTCAACTAGACACAGCACAGCAAAATTGGACATCCAGAGTGCATCAAACATGATTTAGAGCTTGTTTATGGAAAAGTGCTTATTTCTGCATTTCAATGTTGCAACTTGCTGAAAACAGTCTACAGTGTTTTCATAACATCTCAAATAAACATAACAGCAAACATTTTTTATCCAGAGTGCTTCAAAAACATGATTTAGAGCTTGTTTATGGAAAAGTGCTTATTTCTGCATTTCAATGTTGCAACTTGCTGAAAACTATCCACGGTGTTCATTTCATCTCAACTATACACAGCACAGCAAAAATTGGACATCCAGAGTGCATCAAACATGATTTAGAGCTTGTTTATGGAAAAGTGCTTATTTCTGCATTTCAATGTTGCAACTTGCTGAAAACTGTCCACGTGTTCATTTCATCTCAACTAGACACAGCACAGCAAAATTGGACATCCAGAGTGCATCAAACATGATTTAGAGCTTGTTTATGGAAAAGTGCTTATTTCTGCATTTCAATGTTGCAACTTGCTGAAAACTGTCCACGTGTTCATTTCATCTCAACTACACAGCACAGCAGCAAAATTGGACATCCAAGGTGCATCAAACATGATTTAGAGCTGTTTATGGAAAAGTGCTTATTTCTGCATTTCAATGTTGAACTTGCTGAAACAGTCTACAGTGTTTTACACATCTCGAAATAAACATAACAAAACATTTTTTTATCCAGAGTGCTTCAAACATGATTTAGAGCTGTTTATGGAAAAGTGCTTATTTCTGCATTTCAATGTTGCAACTTGCTGAAAACTATCCACGGTGTTCATTTTATCTCAACTAGACACAGCACAGCAAAAATTGGATATCCAGAGTGCATCAAACATGATTTAGAGCTTGTTTATGGAAAAGTGCTTATTTTGCATTTCAATGTTTCAACTTGCTGAAAACTGTCCACGGTGTTCATTTCATCTCAACTAGACACAGCACAGCAAAAATTGGACATCCAGAGTGCATCAAACATGATTTAGAGCTTGTTTATGGAAAAGTGCTTATTTCTGCATTTCAATGTTGTAACTTGCTGAAAACAGTCTACAGTGTTTTCATAACATCCTCAAATAAACATAACAAAAACATTTTTTATCCAGAGTGCTCAAACATGATTTAGAGCTTGTTTATGGAAAAGTGCTTATTTCTGCATTTCAATGTTGCAACTTGCTGAAAACCTATCCACGGTGTTCATTTCATCTCAACTATAACAGCACAGCAAAAATTGGACATCCAGAGTGCATCAAACATGATTTAGAGCTTGTTTATGGAAAAGTGCTTATTTCTGCATTTCAATGTTGCAACTTGCTGAAACTATCCACGGTGTTCATTTCATCTCAACCTAGACAGCACAGCAAAAATTGGACATCCAGAGTGCATCAACATGATTTAGAGCTTGTTTATGGAAAAGTGCTTATTTCTGCATTTCAATGTTGCAACTTGCTGAAAACAGTCCACAGTGTTTTCATAACATCTCAATAAACATAACAAAAACATTTTTTTATCCAGAGTGCTTCAAACATGATTTAGAGCTTGTTTATGGAAAAGTGCTTATTTCTGCATTTCAATGTTGCAACTTGCTGAAAACTATCCACGGTGTTCATTTCATCTCAACTAACACAGCACAGCAAAAATTGGACATCCAGAGTGCATCAAACATGATTTAGAGCTTGTTTATGGAAAAGTGCTTATTTCTGCATTTCAATGTTGCAACTTGCTGAAAACAGTCTACAGTGTTTTCATAACATCTCAAATAAACATAACAAAAACATTTTTTTATCAGAGTGCTTCAAACATGATTTAGAGCTGGTTATGGAAAAGTGCTTATTTCTGCATTTCAATGTTGCAACTTGCTTAAACTGCTCCACGGTGTTCATTTCATCTCAACTAGACACAGCACAGCAAAAATTGGACATCCAGAGTGCATCAAACATATTTAGAGCTTGTTTTATGGAAAAAGTGCTGATTTCTTGCATTTCAAGTGTGCAACTTGCTGAAAACTATCCACGGTGTTCATTTCATCTCAACTAGACACAGCACAGCAAAAATTGGACATCCAGAGCTGCATCAAACATGATTTAGAGGCTTGTTTATGGAAAAGTGCTTATTTTGCATTTCAATGTTTCAACTTGCTGAAAACTGTCCACGGTGTTTCCTTTACCTCAACTAGACACAGAACAGCAAAAAATTTGGATATCCAGAGTGCATCAAACTGATTTAGAGCTTGTTTATGGAAAAGTGCTTATTTCTGCATTTCAATGTTGCAACTTGCTGAAATCCACGTGTTCATTTCATCTCAACTATACACAGCACAGCAAAAATTGGACATCCAGAGTGCATCAAACATGATTTAGAGCTTGTTTATGGAAAGTGCTTATTTCTGCATTTCAATGTTGCAACTTGCTGAAAACTGTCCACGGTGTTCATTTCATCTCAACTAGACACAGCACAGCAAAAATTGGACATCCAGAGTGCATCAAACATGATTTAGAGCTTGTTTATGGAAAAGTGCTTATTTCTGCATTTCAATGTTGCAACTTGCTGAAAACAGTCCACAGTGTTTTCATAACATCTCAATAAACATAACAAAAATTTTTATCCAGAGTGCATCAAACATGATTTAGAGCTTGTTTATGGAAAAGTGCTTATTTCTGCATTTCAATGTTGCAACTTGCTGAAAACTATCCACCGTTCATTTCATCTCAACTATAGACAGCACAGCAAAATTGGATATCCAGAGTTGCATCAAACATGATTTAGAGCTTGTTATGGAAAAGTGCTTATTTCTGCATTTCAATGTTGCAACTTGCTAAAACTGTCCACGGTGTTCATTTCATCCTCAACCTAGACACAGCACAGCAAAAATTGGACATCCAGAGTGCATCAAACATGATTTAGAGCGTGTTTATGGAAAAGTGCTTATTTCTGCATTTCAATGTTGTAACTTGCTGAAAACAGTCTACAGTGTTTTCATAACATCTCAAATAAAACATAACAAAAACATTTTTTTATCCAGAGTGCTTCAAACATGATTTAGAGCTTGTTTATGGAAAAGTGCTTATTTCTGCATTTCAATGTTGCAACTTGCTGAAAACTATCCACGGTGTTCATTTTATCTCAACTAGACACAGCACAGCAAAAAATTGGATATCCAGAGTGCAGCAAACATGATTTAGAGCTTGTTTATGGAAAAGTGCTCTATTTTGCATTTCAATGTTTCAACTTGCTGAAACTGTCCACGGTGGTTCATTTCATCTCAACCTAGACACAGCACAGCAAAAATGGACATCCAGAGTGCATCAAACATGATTTAGAGCTTGTTTATGGAAAAGTGCTTATTTCTGCATTTCAATGTTGTAACTTGCTGAAAACAGTCTACGTGTTTTCATTAACATCTCAAACTAGAACAGCACAGCAAAAATTTTTGACATCCAGAGTGCTCAAACATGATTTAGAGCTTGTTTATGGAAAAGTGCTTATTTCTGCATTTCAATGTTGCAACTTGCTGAAAACTATCCACGGGTCATTTCATCCTCAACCTAGACACGCCATGCAAAAATTGGACATCCAGAGTGCATCAAACATGATTTAGAGCGTTGTTTATGAAAAGTGCTTATTTCTGCATTTCAATGTTGTAACTTGCTGAAAACAGTCTACAGTGTTTTCATAACATCTCAAATAAACATAACAAAAACATTTTTTTATCCAGAGTGCTTCAAACATGATTTAGAGCTTGTTTATGGAAAAGTGCTTATTTCTGCATTTCAATGTTGCAACTTGCTGAAAACTATCCACGGTTCATTTCATCTCAACTATAGACAGCACAGCAAAAATTGGACATCCAGAGTGCATCAAACATGATTTAGAGCTTGTTTATGGAAAAGTGCTTATTTCTGCATTTCAATGTTGCAACTTGCTGAAAACTGTCCACGGTGTTCATTTCATCTCAACCTAGACACAGCACAGCAAATTGGACATCCAGAGTGCATCAAACATGATTTAGAGCTTGTTTATGGAAAAGTGCTTATTTCTGCATTTCAATGTTGCAACTTGCTGAAAACTGTCCACGGTGTTCATTTCATCTCAACTAGACACAGCACAGCAAAAATTGGACATCCAGAGTGCATCAAACATGATTTAGAGCTTGTTTATGGAAAAGTGCTTATTTCTGCTTTTCATTCAATGTTGCAACTTGCTGAAAACTATCCACGGTGTTCATTTCATCTCAACTATAGACAGCACAGCAAAAATTGGACATCCAGAGTGCATCAAAACATGATTTAAGAGCTTGTTTATGGAAAAGTGCTTATTTCTGCATTTCAATGTTGCTAACTTGATGAAAACAGTCTACAGTGTTTCATACATCTCAATAAACATACAAAAACATTTTTTTCATCCAGAGTGCTTCAAACATGATTTAGAGCTTGTTTATGGAAAAGTGCTTATTTCTGCATTTCAATGTTGCAACTTGCTGAAAACTGTCCACGGCGTTCATTTCATCTCAACCTAGACACAGCACAGCAAAAATTGGATCCAGAGTGCATCAAACATGATTTAGAGCTTGTTTATGGAAAAGTGCTTATTTCTGCATTTCAATGTTGTAACTTGCTGAAAACAGTCTACAGTGTTTCATAACATCTCGAATAAACATAACAAAAACATTTTTTATCCAGAGTGCTTCAAACTTGATTTAGAGCTTGTTTATGGAAAAGTGCTTATTTCTGCATTTCAATGTTGCAACTTGCTGAAAACTGTCCACGGCGTTCATTTCATCTCAACCTAGAACAGCACAGCAAAAATTGGATATCCAGAGTGCATCAAACATGATTTAGAGCTTGTTTATGGAAAAGTGCTTATTTCTGCATTTCAATGTTGCAACTTGCTGAAAACTGTCCACGGCGTTCATTTCATCTCAACCGACACAGCACAGCAAAAATTGGACATCCAGAGTGCATCAAACATGATTTAGAGCTTGTTTATGGAAAAGTGCTTATTTCTGCATTTCAATGTTGTAACTTGCTGAAAACAGTCTACAGTGTTTTCATAACATCTCGAAATAACATAACAAAAAATTTTTTATCCAGAGTGCTTCAAAATGATTTAGAGCTTGTTTATGGAAAAGTGCTTATTTCTGCATTTCAATGTTGCAACTTGCTGAAAACTGTCCACGGCGTTCATTTCATCTCAACTAGACACAGCACAGCAAAAAATTGGACATCCAGAGTGCATCAAACATGATTTAGAGCTTGTTTATGGAAAAGTGCTTATTTCTGCATTTCAATGTTGTAACTTGCTGAAAACAGTCTACAGGTGTTTCATAACATCTCGAAATAAACATAACAAAAACATTTTATCCAGAGTGCTTCAAACATGATTTAGAGCTTGTTTATGGAAAAGTGCTTATTTCTGCATTTCAATGTTGCAACTTGCTGAAAACTGTCCACGGCGTTCATTTCATCTCAACCTAGACACAGCACAGCAAAAATTGGACATCCAGAGTGCATCAAACATGATTTAGAGCTTGTTTATGGAAAAGTGCTTATTTCTGCATTTCAATGTTGCAACTTGCTGAAAACTGTCCACGGCGTTCATTTCATCTCAACCTAGACACAGCACAGCAAAAATTGGACATCCAGAGTGCATCAAACATGATTTTAGAGCTTGTTTATGGAAAAGTGCTTATTTCTGCATTTCAATGTTGTAACTTGCTGAAACAGTCTACAGTGTTTTCATAACATCTCGAATAAACATAACAAAAACATTTTTTTATCCAGAGTGCTTCAAACATGATTTAGAGCTTGTTTATGGAAAAGTGCTTATTTCTGCATTTCAATGTTGCAACTTGCTGAAAACTGTCCACGGCGTTCATTTCATCTCAACTAGACACAGCACAGCAAAAATTGGATATCCAGAGTGCATCAACCATGATTTAGAGCTTGTTTATGGAAAAGTGCTTATTTCTGCATTTCAATGTTGCACTTGCTGAAAACTGTCCACGGCGTTCATTTCATCTCAACCTAGACACAGCACAGCAAAAATTGGACATCCAGAGTGCATCAAACATGATTTAGAGCTTGTTTATGGAAAAGTGCTTATTTCTGCATTTCAATGTTGTAACTTGCTGAAAACAGTCTACAGTGTTTTCATAACATCTCGAATAAACATAACAAAAACATGTTTTTATCCAGAGTGCTTCAAACTGATTTAGAGCTTGTTTATGGAAAAGTGCTTATTTCTGCATTTCAATGTTGCAACTTGCTGAAAACTGTCCACGGCGTTCATTTCATCTCAACCTAGACACAGCACAGCAAAAATTGGACATCCAGAGTGCATCAAACATGATTTAGAGCTTGTTCATGGAAAAGTGCTTATTTCTGCATTTCAATGTTGTAACTTGCTGAAAACAGTCTACAGTGTTTTCATAACATCTCGAATAAACATAACAAAACATGTTTTTATCCAGAGTGCTTCAAACATGATTTAGAGCTTGTTTATGGAAAAGTGCTTATTTCTGCATTTCAATGTTGCAACTTGCTGAAAACTGTCCACGGCGTTCATTTCATCTCAACCTAGACACAGCACAGCAAAAATTGGATATCCAGAGTGCATCAAACATGATTTAGAGCTTGTTTATGGAAAAGTGCTTATTTCTGCATTTCAATGTTGTAACTTGCTGAAAACAGTCTACAGTGTTTTCATAACATCTCGAAGAAACATAACAAAAACATTTTTTTATCCAGAGTGCTTCAAACATGATTTAGAGCTTGTTTTATGGAAAAGTGCTTATTTTGCATTTCAATGTTGCAACTTGCTGAAAACTGTCCACGGCGTTCATTTCATCTCAACCTAGACACAGCACAGCAAAAATTGGATATCCAGAGTGCATCAAACATGATTTAGAGCTTGTTTATGGAAAAGTGCTTATTTCTGCATTTCAATGTTGTGACTTGCTGAAACAGTCTACAGTGTTTTCATAACATCTCGAATAAACATAACAAAAACATGTTTTTATCCAGAGTGCTTCAAACTTGATTTAGAGCTTGTTTATGGAAAAGTGCTTATTTCTGCATTTCAATGTTGTAACTTGCTGAAAACAGTCTACAGTGTTTCATAACATCTCGACAGAAACATAACAAAAACATTTTTTATCCAGAGTGCTTCAAACATGATTTAGAGCTTGTTTATGGAAAAGTGCTTATTTCTGCATTTCAATGTTCAACTTGCTGAAAACTGTCCACGGCGTTCATTTCATCTCAACCTAGACACAGCACAGCAAAAATTGGACATCCAGAGTGCATCAAACATGATTTAGAGCTTGTTCATGGAAAAGTGCTTATTTCTGCATTTCAATGTTGTAACTTGCTGAAAACAGTCTACAGTGTTTTCATAACATCTCGAATAAACATAACAAAAACATTTTTTATCCAGAGTGCTTCAAACATGATTTAGAGCTTGTTTATGGAAAAGTGCTTATTTCTGCATTTCAATGTTGCAACTTGCTGAAAACTGTCCACGGCGTTCATTTCATCTCAACCTAGACACAGCACAGCAAAAATTGGACATCCAGAGTGCATCAAACATGATTTAGAGCTTGTTTATGGAAAAGTGCTTATTTCTGCATTTCAATGTTGTAACTTGCTGAAAACAGTCTACAGTGTTTTCATAACATCTCGAATAAACATAACAAAAACATTTTTTATCCAGAGTGCTTCAAACTTGATTTAGAGCTTGTTTATGGAAAGTGCTTATTTCTGCATTTCAATGTTGCAACTTGCTGAAAACTGTCCACGGCGTTCATTTCATCTCAACCTAGACACAGCACAGCAAAAATTGGATATCCAGAGTGCATCAAACATGATTTAGAGCTTGTTTATGGAAAAGTGCTTATTTCTGCATTTCAATGTTGTAACTTGCTGAAAACAGTCTACAGTGTTTTCATAACATCTCGAATAAACATAACAAAAACATGTTTTTATCCAGAGTGCTTCAAACTTGATTTAGAGCTTGTTTATGGAAAGTGCTTATTTCTGCATTTCAATGTTGCAACTTGCTGAAAACTGTCCACGGCGTTCATTTCATCTCAACCTAGACACAGCACAGCAAAAATTGGACATCCAGAGTGCATCAAACATGATTTAGAGCTTGTTTATGGAAAAGTGCTTATTTCTGCATTTCAATGTTGTGAACTTGCTGAAAACAGTCTACAGTGTTTTCATAACATCTCGAATAAACATAACAAAACCATGTTTTATCCAGAGTGCTTCAAACTGATTTAGAGCTGTTTATGGAAAAGTGCTTATTTCTGCATTCAATGTTGCAACTTGCTGAAAACTGTCCACGGCGTTTCATTCATCTCAACCTAGACACAGCACAGCAAAACATTGATATCCAGAGTGCATTCAAACCTGATTTAGAGCTTGTTTATGGAAAAGTGCTTATTTCTGCATTTCAATGTTGTAACTTGCTGAAAACAGTCTACAGTGTTTTCATAACATCTCGAATAAACATAACAAAAACATTTTTTTATCCAGAGTGCTTCAAACATGATTTAGAGCTTGTTTATGGAAAAGTGCTTATTTCTGCATTTCAATGTTGCAACTTGCTGAAAACTGTCCACGGCGTTCATTTCATCTCAACCTAGACACAGCACAGCAAAAATTGGATATCCAGAGTGCATCAAACATGATTTAGAGCTTGTTTATGGAAAAGTGCTTATTTCTGCATTTCAATGTTGTAACTTGCTGAAAACAGTCTACAGTGTTTTCATAACATCTCGAATAAACATAACAAAAACATTTTTTATCCAGAGTGCTTCAAACATGATTTAGAGCTTGTTTATGGAAAAGTGCTTATTTCTGCATTTCAATGTTGCAACTTGCTGAAAACTGTCCACGGCGTTCATTTCATCTCAACCTAGACACAGCACAGCAAAAATTGGATATCCAGAGTGCATCAAACATGATTTAGAGCTTGTTTATGGAAAAGTGCTTATTTCTGCATTTCAATGTTGCAACTTGCTGAAAACTGTCCACGGCGTTCATTTCATCTCAACCTAGACACAGCACAGCAAAAATTGGATATCCAGAGTGCATCAAACATGATTTAGAGCTTGTTTATGGAAAAGTGCTTATTTCTGCATTTCAATGTTGTAACTTGCTGAAAACAGTCTACAGTGTTTTCATAACATCTCGAATAAACATAACAAAAACATTTTTTATCCAGAGTGCTTCAAACATGATTTAGAGCTTGTTTATGGAAAAGTGCTTATTTCTGCATTTCAATGTTTCAACTTGCTGAAAACTGTCCACGGCGTTCATTTCATCTCAACCTAGACACAGCACAGCAAAAATTGGACATCCAGAGTGCATCAAACATGATTTAGAGCTTGTTTATGGAAAAGTGCTTATTTCTGCATTTCAATGTTGTAACTTGCTGAAAACAGTCTACAGTGTTTTCATAACATCTCGAATAAACATAACAAAAACATTTTTTTATCCAGAGTGCTTCAAACATGATTTAGAGCTTGTTTATGGAAAAGTGCTTATTTCTGCATTTCAATGTTGCAACTTGCTGAAAACTGTCCACGGCGTTCATTTCATCTCAACCTAGACACAGCACAGCAAAAATTGGATATCCAGAGTGCATCAAACATGATTTAGAGCTTGTTTATGGAAAAGTGCTTATTTCTGCATTTCAATGTTGTAACTTGCTGAAAACAGTCTACAGTGTTTTCATAACATCTCGAATAAACATAACAAAAACATGTTTTTATCCAGAGTGCTTCAAACATGATTTAGAGCTTGTTTATGGAAAAGTGCTTATTTCTGCATTTCAATGTTGCAACTTGCTGAAAACTGTCCACGGCGTTCATTTCATCTCAAACCTAGACACAGCACAGCAAAAATTGGATATCCAGAGTGCATCAAACATGATTTAGAGCTTGTTTATGGAAAAGTGCTTATTTCTGCATTTCAATGTTGTAACTTGCTGAAAACAGTCTACAGTGTTTCATAACATCTCGAATAAACATAACAAAACATTTTTTATCCAGAGTGCTTCAAACTTGATTTAGAGCTTGTTTATGGAAAGTGCTTATTTCTGCATTTCAATGTTGTCAACTTGCTGAAAACTGTCCACGGCGTTCATTTCATCTCAACCTAGACACAGCACAGCAAAATTGGATATCCAGAGTGCATCAAACATGATTTAGAGCTTGTTTATGGAAAAGTGCTTATTTCTGCATTTCAATGTTGTAACTTGCTGAAAACAGTCTACAGTGTTTTCATAACATCTCGAATAAACATAACAAAAACATTTTTTATCCAGAGTGCTTCAAACATGATTTAGAGCTTGTTTTATGGAAAAGTGCTTATTTCTGCATTTCAATGTTGTCAACTTGCTGAAAACTGTCCACGGCGTTCATTCATCTCAACTAACACAGCACAGCAAAATTGATATCCAGAGTGCATTCAAACATGATTTAGAGCTTGTTTATGGAAAAGTGCTTATTTCTGCATTTCAATGTTGTAACTTGCTGAAAACAGTCTACAGTGTTTTCATAACTCTCGAATAAACATAACAAAAACATTTTTTATCCAGAGTGCTTCAAACATGATTTAGAGCTTGTTTATGGAAA
Organism: Oncorhynchus kisutch; assembly: GCF_002021735.2. Lineage (NCBI taxonomy): Eukaryota > Metazoa > Chordata > Actinopteri > Salmoniformes > Salmonidae > Oncorhynchus > Oncorhynchus kisutch. The sequence goes on along the minus strand of NW_022263428.1, from coordinate 38,011 downwards.
AGTGCTTATTTCTGCATTTCAATGTTGCAACTTGCTGAAAACTGTCCACGGCGTTCATTTCATCTCAACCTAGACACAGCACAGCAAAAATTGGATATCCAGAGTGCATCAAACATGATTTAGAGCTTGTTTATGGAAAAGTGCTTATTTCTGCATTTCAATGTTGTAACTTGCTGAAACAGTCTACAGTGTTTTCATAACATCTCGAATAAACATAACAAAAACATGTTTTTATCCAGAGTGCTTCAAACATTGATTTAGAGCTTGTTTATGGAAAAGTGCTTATTTCTGCATTTCAATGTTGCAACTTGCTGAAAACTGTCCACGGCGTTCATTTCATCTCAACCTAGACACAGCACAGCAAAAATTGGACATCCAGAGTGCATCAAACATGATTTAGAGCTTGTTTATGGAAAAGTGCTTATTTCTGCATTTCAATGTTGTAACTTGCTGAAAACAGTCTACAGTGTTTTCATAACATCTCGAATAAACATAACAAAAACATTTTTTTATCCAGAGTGCTTCAAACATGATTTAGAGCTTGTTTATGGAAAAGTGCTTATTTCTGCATTTCAATGTTGCAACTTGCTGAAAACTGTCCACGGCGTTCATTTCATCTCAACCTAGACACAGCACAGCAAAAATTGGACATCCAGAGTGCATCAAACATGATTTAGAGCTTGTTTATGGAAAAGTGCTTATTTCTGCATTTCAATGTTGTAACTTGCTGAAAACAGTCTACAGTGTTTCATAACATCTCGAATAAACATAACAAAAACATTGTTTTATCCAGAGTGCTTCAAACATGATTTAGAGCTTGTTTATGGAAAAGTGCTTATTTCTGCATTTCAATGTTGTAACTTGCTGAAAACAGTCTACAGTGTTTTCATAACATCTCGAATAAACATAACAAAAACATTTTTTATCCAGAGTGCTTCAAACATGATTTAGAGCTTGTTTATGGAAAAGTGCTTATTTCTGCATTTCAATGTTGCAACTTGCTGAAAACTGTCCACGGCGTTCATTTCATCTCAACCTAGACACAGCACAGCAAAAATTGGATATCCAGAGTGCATCAAACATGATTTAGAGCTTGTTTATGGAAAAGTGCTTATTTCTGCATTTCAATGTTGTAACTTGCTGAAAACAGTCTACAGTGTTTTCATAACATCTCGAATAAACATAACAAAAACATTTTTTTATCCAGAGTGCTTCAAACATGATTTAGAGCTTGTTTATGGAAAAGTGCTTATTTCTGCATTTCAATGTTGCAACTTGCTGAAAACTGTCCACGGCGTTCATTTCATCTCAACCTAGACACAGCACAGCAAAAATTGGACATCCAGAGTGCATCAAACATGATTTAGAGCTTGTTTATGGAAAAGTGCTTATTTCTGCATTTCAATGTTGTAACTTGCTGAAAACAGTCTACAGTGTTTTCATAACATCTCGAATAAACATAACAAAAACATTTTTTTATCCAGAGTGCTTCAAACATTGATTTAGAGCTTGTTTATGGAAAAGTGCTTATTTCTGCATTTCAATGTTGCAACTTGCTGAAAACTGTCCACGGCGTTCATTTCATCTCAACCTAGACACAGCACAGCAAAAATTGGACATCCAGAGTGCATCAAACATGATTTAGAGCTTTGTTTATGGAAAAGTGCTTATTTCTGCATTTCAATGTTGTGACTTGCTGTAAACAGTCTACAGTGTTTTCATAACATCTCGAATAACATAACAAAAACATGTTTTTATCCAGAGTGCTTCAAACTTGATTTAGAGCTTGTTTATGGAAAAGTGCTTATTTCTGCATTTCAATGTTGTAACTTGCTGAAAACAGTCTACAGTGTTTTCATAACATCTCGAATAAACATAACAAAAACATTTTTTTATCCAGAGTGCTTCAAACATGATTTAGAGCTTGTTTATGGAAAAGTGCTTATTTTGCATTTCAATGTTTCAACTTGCTGAAAACTGTCCACGGCGTTCATTTCATCTCAACCTAGACACAGCACAGCAAAAATTGGACATCCAGAGTGCATCAAACATGATTTAGAGCTTGTTTATGGAAAAGTGCTTATTTCTGCATTTCAATGTTGTAACTTGCTGAAAACAGTCTACAGTGTTTTCATAACATCTCGAATAAACATAACAAAAACATTTTTTTATCCAGAGTGCTTCAAACTTGATTTAGAGCTTGTTTATGGAAAAGTGCTTATTTCTGCATTTCAATGTTGCAACTTGCTGAAAACTGTCCACGGCGTTCATTTCATCTCAACCTAGACACAGCACAGCAAAAATTGGATATCCAGAGTGCATCAAACATGATTTAGAGCTTGTTTATGGAAAAGTGCTTATTTCTGCATTTCAATGTTGTAACTTGCTGAAAACAGTCTACAGTGTTTTCATAACATCTCGAATAAACATAACAAAAACATTTTTTATCCAGAGTGCTTCAAACATTGATTTAGAGCTTGTTTATGGAAAAGTGCTTATTTCTGCATTTCAATGTTGCAACTTGCTGAAAACTGTCCACGGCGTTCATTTCATCTCAACCTAGACACAGCACAGCAAAAATTGGATATCCAGAGTGCATCAAACATGATTTAGAGCTTGTTTATGGAAAAGTGCTTATTTCTGCATTTCAATGTTGTAACTTGCTGAAAACAGTCTACAGTGTTTTCATAACATCTCGAATAAACATAACAAAAACATTTTTTATCCAGAGTGCTTCAAACATGATTTAGAGCTTGTTTATGGAAAAGTGCTTATTTCTGCATTTCAATGTTTCAACTTGCTGAAAACTGTCCACGGCGTTCATTTCATCTCAACCTAGACACAGCACAGCAAAAATTGGACATCCAGAGTGCATCAAACATGATTTAGAGCTTGTTTATGGAAAAGTGCTTATTTCTGCATTTCAATGTTGTAACTTGCTGAAAACAGTCTACAGTGTTTTCATAACATCTCGAATAAACATAACAAAAACATTTTTTATCCAGAGTGCTTCAAACATGATTTAGAGCTTGTTTATGGAAAAGTGCTTATTTCTGCATTTCAATGTTTCAACTTGCTGAAAACTGTCCACGGCGTTCATTTCATCTCAACCTAGACACAGCACAGCAAAAATTGGATATCCAGAGTGCATCAAACATGATTTAGAGCTTGTTTATGGAAAAGTGCTTATTTCTGCATTTCAATGTTGTAACTTGCTGAAAACAGTCTACAGTGTTTTCATAACATCTCGAATAAACATAACAAAAACATTTTTTATCCAGAGTGCTTCAAACATGATTTAGAGCTTGTTTATGGAAAAGTGCTTATTTCTGCATTTCAATGTTGCAACTTGCTGAAAACTGTCCACGGCGTTCATTTCATCTCAACCTAGACACAGCACAGCAAAAATTGGATATCCAGAGTGCATCAAACATGATTTAGAGCTTGTTTATGGAAAAGTGCTTATTTCTGCATTTCAATGTTGTAACTTGCTGAAAACTAGTCCACGGCGTTCATTTCATCTCAACCTAGACACAGCACAGCAAAAATTGGATATCCAGAGTGCTTCAAACATGATTTAGAGCTTGTTTATGGAAAAGTGCTTATTTCTGCATTTCAATGTTGCAACTTGCTGAAAACTGTCCACGGCGTTCATTTCATCTCAACCTAGACACAGCACAGCAAAAATTGGATATCCAGAGTGCATCAAACATGATTTAGAGCTTGTTTATGGAAAAGTGCTTATTTCTGCATTTCAATGTTGTAACTTGCTGAAAACAGTCTACAGTGTTTTCATAACATCTCGAATAAACATAACAAAAACATTTTTTTATCCAGAGTGCTTCAAACATTGATTTAGAGCTTGTTTATGGAAAAGTGCTTATTTCTGCATTTCAATGTTGCAACTTGCTGAAAACTGTCCACGGCGTTCATTTCATCTCAACCTAGACACAGCACAGCAAAAATTGGATATCCAGAGTGCATCAAACATGATTTAGAGCTTGTTTATGGAAAAGTGCTTATTTCTGCATTTCAATGTTGTAACTTGCTGAAAACAGTCTACAGTGTTTTCATAACATCTCGAATAAACATAACAAAAACATTTTTTTATCCAGAGTGCTTCAAACATGATTTAGAGCTTGTTTATGGAAAAGTGCTTATTTCTGCATTTCAATGTTGCAACTTGCTGAAAACTGTCCACGGCGTTCATTTCATCTCAACCTAGACACAGCACAGCAAAAATTGGATATCCAGAGTGCATCAAACATGATTTAGAGCTTGTTTATGGAAAAGTGCTTATTTCTGCATTTCAATGTTGTAACTTGCTGAAAACAGTCTACAGTGTTTTCATAACATCTCGAATAAACATAACAAAAACATTTTTTTATCCAGAGTGCTTCAAACATGATTTAGAGCTTGTTTATGGAAAAGTGCTTATTTCTGCATTTCAATGTTGCAACTTGCTGAAAACTGTCCACGGCGTTCATTTCATCTCAACCTAGACACAGCACAGCAAAAATTGGATATCCAGAGTGCATCAAACATGATTTAGAGCTTGTTTATGGAAAAGTGCTTATTTCTGCATTTCAATGTTGCAACTTGCTGAAAACTGTCCACGGCGTTCATTTCATCTCAACCTAGACACAGCACAGCAAAAATTGGATATCCAGAGTGCATCAAACATGATTTAGAGCTTGTTTATGGAAAAGTGCTTATTTCTGCATTTCAATGTTGTAACTTGCTGAAAACAGTCTACAGTGTTTTCATAACATCTCGAATAAACATAACAAAAACATTTTTTTATCCAGAGTGCTTCAAACATGATTTAGAGCTTGTTTATGGAAAAGTGCTTATTTCTGCATTTCAATGTTGCAACTTGCTGAAAACTGTCCACGGCGTTCATTTCATCTCAACCTAGACACAGCACAGCAAAAATTGGATATCCAGAGTGCATCAAACATGATTTAGAGCTTGTTTATGGAAAAGTGCTTATTTCTGCATTTCAATGTTGTAACTTGCTGAAAACAGTCTACAGTGTTTTCATAACATCTCGAATAAACATAACAAAAACATTTTTTTATCCAGAGTGCTTCAAACATGATTTAGAGCTTGTTTATGGAAAAGTGCTTATTTCTGCATTTCAATGTTGCAACTTGCTGAAAACTGTCCACGGCGTTCATTTCATCTCAACCTAGACACAGCACAGCAAAAATTGGATATCCAGAGTGCATCAAACATGATTTAGAGCTTGTTTATGGAAAAGTGCTTATTTCTGCATTTCAATGTTGTAACTTGCTGAAAACAGTCTACAGTGTTTTCATAACATCTCGAATAAACATAACAAAAACATTTTTTTATCCAGAGTGCTTCAAACATGATTTAGAGCTTGTTTATGGAAAAGTGCTTATTTCTGCATTTCAATGTTGCAACTTGCTGAAAACTGTCCACGGCGTTCATTTCATCTCAACCTAGACACAGCACAGCAAAAATTGGATATCCAGAGTGCATCAAACATGATTTAGAGCTTGTTTATGGAAAAGTGCTTATTTCTGCATTTCAATGTTGTAACTTGCTGAAAACAGTCTACAGTGTTTTCATAACATCTCGAATAAACATAACAAAAACATTTTTTTATCCAGAGTGCTTCAAACATGATTTAGAGCTTGTTTATGGAAAAGTGCTTATTTCTGCATTTCAATGTTGCAACTTGCTGAAAACTGTCCACGGCGTTCATTTCATCTCAACCTAGACACAGCACAGCAAAAATTGGATATCCAGAGTGCATCAAACATGATTTAGAGCTTGTTTATGGAAAAGTGCTTATTTCTGCATTTCAATGTTGTAACTTGCTGAAAACAGTCTACAGTGTTTTCATAACATCTCGAATAAACATAACAAAAACATTTTTTTATCCAGAGTGCTTCAAACATGATTTAGAGCTTGTTTATGGAAAAGTGCTTATTTCTGCATTTCAATGTTGCAACTTGCTGAAAACTGTCCACGGCGTTCATTTCATCTCAACCTAGACACAGCACAGCAAAAATTGGATATCCAGAGTGCATCAAACATGATTTAGAGCTTGTTTATGGAAAAGTGCTTATTTCTGCATTTCAATGTTGTAACTTGCTGAAAACAGTCTACAGTGTTTTCATAACATCTCGAATAAACATAACAAAAACATTTTTTATCCAGAGTGCTTCAAACATGATTTAGAGCTTGTTTATGGAAAAGTGCTTATTTCTGCATTTCAATGTTGCAACTTGCTGAAAACTGTCCACGGCGTTCATTTCATCTCAACCTAGACACAGCACAGCAAAAATTGGATATCCAGAGTGCATCAAACATGATTTAGAGCTTGTTTATGGAAAAGTGCTTATTTCTGCATTTCAATGTTGTAACTTGCTGAAAACAGTCTACAGTGTTTTCATAACATCTCGAATAAACATAACAAAAACATTTTTTTATCCAGAGTGCTTCAAACATGATTTAGAGCTTGTTTATGGAAAAGTGCTTATTTCTGCATTTCAATGTTGCAACTTGCTGAAAACTGTCCACGGCGTTCATTTCATCTCAACCTAGACACAGCACAGCAAAAATTGGATATCCAGAGTGCATCAAACATGATTTAGAGCTTGTTTATGGAAAAGTGCTTATTTCTGCATTTCAATGTTGTAACTTGCTGAAAACAGTCTACAGTGTTTTCATAACATCTCGAATAAACATAACAAAAACATTTTTTATCCAGAGTGCTTCAAACATGATTTAGAGCTTGTTTATGGAAAAGTGCTTATTTCTGCATTTCAATGTTGCAACTTGCTGAAAACTGTCCACGGCGTTCATTTCATCTCAACCTAGACACAGCACAGCAAAAATTGGATATCCAGAGTGCATCAAACATGATTTAGAGCTTGTTTATGGAAAAGTGCTTATTTCTGCATTTCAATGTTGTAACTTGCTGAAAACAGTCTACAGTGTTTTCATAACATCTCGAATAAACATAACAAAAACATTTTTTATCCAGAGTGCTTCAAACATTGATTTAGAGCTTGTTTATGGAAAAGTGCTTATTTCTGCATTTCAATGTTGCAACTTGCTGAAAACTGTCCACGGCGTTCATTTCATCTCAACCTAGACACAGCACAGCAAAAATTGGATATCCAGAGTGCATCAAACATGATTTAGAGCTTGTTTATGGAAAAGTGCTTATTTCTGCATTTCAATGTTGTAACTTGCTGAAACAGTCTACAGTGTTTTCATAACATCTCGAATAAACATAACAAAAACATGTTTTTATCCAGAGTGCTTCAAACTTGATTTAGAGCTTGTTTATGGAAAAGTGCTTATTTCTGCATTTCAATGTTGTAACTTGCTGAAAACAGTCTACAGTGTTTCATTAACTCTCGAAAGAAACATAACAAAAACATTTTTATCCAGAGTGCTTCAAACATGATTTAGAGCTTGTTTATGGAAAAGTGCTTATTTCTGCATTTCAATGTTGCAACTTGCTGAAAACTGTCCACGGCGTTCATTTCATCTCAACCTAGACACAGCACAGCAAAAATTGGATATCCAGAGTGCATCAAACATGATTTAGAGCTTGTTTATGGAAAAGTGCTTATTTCTGCATTTCAATGTTGTAACTTGCTGAAAACAGTCTACAGTGTTTTCATAACATCTCGAATAAACATAACAAAAACATTTTTTTATCCAGAGTGCTTCAAACATGATTTAGAGCTTGTTTATGGAAAAGTGCTTATTTCTGCATTTCAATGTTGCAACTTGCTGAAAACTGTCCACGGCGTTCATTTCATCTCAACCTAGACACAGCACAGCAAAAATTGGATATCCAGAGTGCATCAAACATGATTTAGAGCTTGTTTATGGAAAAGTGCTTATTTCTGCATTTCAATGTTGTAACTTGCTGAAAACAGTCTACAGTGTTTTCATAACATCTCGAATAAACATAACAAAAACATTTTTTATCCAGAGTGCTTCAAACATGATTTAGAGCTTGTTTATGGAAAAGTGCTTATTTCTGCATTTCAATGTTGCAACTTGCTGAAAACTGTCCACGGCGTTCATTTCATCTCAACCTAGACACAGCACAGCAAAAATTGGATATCCAGAGTGCATCAAACATGATTTAGAGCTTGTTTATGGAAAAGTGCTTATTTCTGCATTTCAATGTTGTAACTTGCTGAAAACAGTCTACAGTGTTTTCATAACATCTCGAATAAACATAACAAAAACATTTTTTATCCAGAGTGCTTCAAACATGATTTAGAGCTTGTTTATGGAAAAGTGCTTATTTCTGCATTTCAATGTTGCAACTTGCTGAAAACTGTCCACGGCGTTCATTTCATCTCAACCTAGACACAGCACAGCAAAAATTGGATATCCAGAGTGCATCAAACATGATTTAGAGCTTGTTTATGGAAAAGTGCTTATTTCTGCATTTCAATGTTGTAACTTGCTGAAAACAGTCTACAGTGTTTTCATAACATCTCGAATAAACATAACAAAAACATTTTTTTATCCAGAGTGCTTCAAACATGATTTAGAGCTTGTTTATGGAAAAGTGCTTATTTCTGCATTTCAATGTTGCAACTTGCTGAAAACTGTCCACGGCGTTCATTTCATCTCAACCTAGACACAGCACAGCAAAAATTGGACATCCAGAGTGCATCAAACATGATTTAGAGCTTGTTTATGGAAAAGTGCTTATTTCTGCATTTCAATGTTGTAACTTGCTGAAAACAGTCTACAGTGTTTTCATAACATCTCGAATAAACATAACAAAAACATTGTTTTATCCAGAGTGCTTCAAACATGATTTAGAGCTTGTTTATGGAAAAGTGCTTATTTCTGCATTTCAATGTTGTAACTTGCTGAAAACAGTCTACAGTGTTTTCATAACATCTCGAATAAACATAACAAAAACATTTTTTTATCCAGAGTGCTTCAAACATGATTTAGAGCTTGTTTATGGAAAAGTGCTTATTTCTGCATTTCAATGTTTCAACTTGCTGAAAACTGTCCACGGCGTTCATTTCATCTCAACCTAGACACAGCACAGCAAAAATTGGATATCCAGAGTGCATCAAACATGATTTAGAGCTTGTTTATGGAAAAGTGCTTATTTCTGCATTTCAATGTTGTAACTTGCTGAAAACAGTCTACAGTGTTTTCATAACATCTCGAATAAACATAACAAAAACATTTTTTTATCCAGAGTGCTTCAAACATGATTTAGAGCTTGTTTATGGAAAAGTGCTTATTTCTGCATTTCAATGTTGCAACTTGCTGAAAACTGTCCACGGCGTTCATTTCATCTCAACCTAGACACAGCACAGCAAAAATTGGATATCCAGAGTGCATCAAACATGATTTAGAGCTTGTTTATGGAAAAGTGCTTATTTCTGCATTTCAATGTTGTAACTTGCTGAAAACAGTCTACAGTGTTTTCATAACATCTCGAATAAACATAACAAAAACATTTTTTATCCAGAGTGCTTCAAACATGATTTAGAGCTTGTTTATGGAAAAGTGCTTATTTCTGCATTTCAATGTTGCAACTTGCTGAAAACTGTCCACGGCGTTCATTTCATCTCAACCTAGACACAGCACAGCAAAAATTGGATATCCAGAGTGCATCAAACATGATTTAGAGCTTGTTTATGGAAAAGTGCTTATTTCTGCATTTCAATGTTGTAACTTGCTGAAAACAGTCTACAGTGTTTTCATAACATCTCGAATAAACATAACAAAAACATTTTTTTATCCAGAGTGCTTCAAACATGATTTAGAGCTTGTTTATGGAAAAGTGCTTATTTCTGCATTTCAATGTTGCAACTTGCTGAAAACTGTCCACGGCGTTCATTTCATCTCAACCTAGACACAGCACAGCAAAAATTGGACATCCAGAGTGCATCAAACATGATTTAGAGCTTGTTTATGGAAAAGTGCTTATTTCTGCATTTCAATGTTGTAACTTGCTGAAAACAGTCTACAGTGTTTTCATAACATCTCGAATAAACATAACAAAAACATTTTTTTATCCAGAGTGCTTCAAACATTGATTTAGAGCTTGTTTATGGAAAAGTGCTTATTTCTGCATTTCAATGTTGCAACTTGCTGAAAACTGTCCACGGCGTTCATTTCATCTCAACCTAGACACAGCACAGCAAAAATTGGACATCCAGAGTGCATCAAACATGATTTAGAGCTTGTTTATGGAAAAGTGCTTATTTCTGCATTTCAATGTTGTAACTTGCTGAAAACAGTCTACAGTGTTTTCATAACATCTCGAATAAACATAACAAAAACATGTTTTATCCAGAGTGCTTCAAACTTGATTTAGAGCTTGTTTATGGAAAAGTGCTTATTTCTGCATTTCAATGTTGTAACTTGCTGAAAACAGTCTACAGTGTTTTCATAACATCTCGAATAAACATAACAAAAACATTTTTTTATCCAGAGTGCTTCAAACATGATTTAGAGCTTGTTTATGGAAAAGTGCTTATTTCTGCATTTCAATGTTTCAACTTGCTGAAAACTGTCCACGGCGTTCATTTCATCTCAACCTAGACACAGCACAGCAAAAATTGGACATCCAGAGTGCATCAAACATGATTTAGAGCTTGTTTATGGAAAAGTGCTTATTTCTGCATTTCAATGTTGTAACTTGCTGAAAACAGTCTACAGTGTTTTCATAACATCTCGAATAAACATAACAAAAACATTTTTTATCCAGAGTGCTTCAAACATGATTTAGAGCTTGTTTATGGAAAAGTGCTTATTTCTGCATTTCAATGTTGCAACTTGCTGAAAACTGTCCACGGCGTTCATTTCATCTCAACCTAGACACAGCACAGCAAAAATTGGATATCCAGAGTGCATCAAACATGATTTAGAGCTTGTTTATGGAAAAGTGCTTATTTCTGCATTTCAATGTTGTAACTTGCTGAAAACAGTCTACAGTGTTTTCATAACATCTCGAATAAACATAACAAAAACATTTTTTATCCAGAGTGCTTCAAACTTGATTTAGAGCTTGTTTATGGAAAAGTGCTTATTTCTGCATTTCAATGTTGTCAACTTGCTGAAAACTGTCCACGGCGTTCATTTCATCTCAACCTAGACACAGCACAGCAAAAATTGGATATCCAGAGTGCTTCAAACATGATTTAGAGCTTGTTTATGGAAAAGTGCTTATTTCTGCATTTCAATGTTGCAACTTGCTGAAAACTGTCCACGGCGTTCATTTCATCTCAACCTAGACACAGCACAGCAAAAATTGGATATCCAGAGTGCATCAAACATGATTTAGAGCTTGTTTATGGAAAAGTGCTTATTTCTGCATTTCAATGTTGTAACTTGCTGAAAACAGTCTACAGTGTTTTCATAACATCTCGAATAAACATAACAAAAACATTTTTTTATCCAGAGTGCTTCAAACATGATTTAGAGCTTGTTTATGGAAAAGTGCTTATTTCTGCATTTCAATGTTGCAACTTGCTGAAAACTGTCCACGGCGTTCATTTCATCTCAACCTAGACACAGCACAGCAAAAATTGGATATCCAGAGTGCATCAAACATGATTTAGAGCTTGTTTATGGAAAAGTGCTTATTTCTGCATTTCAATGTTGTAACTTGCTGAAAACAGTCTACAGTGTTTTCATAACATCTCGAATAAACATAACAAAAACATTTTTTTATCCAGAGTGCTTCAAACATGATTTAGAGCTTGTTTATGGAAAAGTGCTTATTTCTGCATTTCAATGTTGCAACTTGCTGAAAACTGTCCACGGCGTTCATTTCATCTCAACCTAGACACAGCACAGCAAAAATTGGACATCCAGAGTGCATCAAACATGATTTAGAGCTTGTTTATGGAAAAGTGCTTATTTCTGCATTTCAATGTTGTAACTTGCTGAAAACAGTCTACAGTGTTTTCATAACATCTCGAATAAACATAACAAAAACATTTTTTTATCCAGAGTGCTTCAAACTTGATTTAGAGCTTGTTTATGGAAAAGTGCTTATTTCTGCATTTCAATGTTGCAACTTGCTGAAAACTGTCCACGGCGTTCATTTCATCTCAACCTAGACACAGCACAGCAAAAATTGGACATCCAGAGTGCATCAAACATGATTTAGAGCTTGTTTATGGAAAAGTGCTTATTTCTGCATTTCAATGTTGTGACTTGCTGTAAACAGTCTACAGTGTTTTCATAACATCTCGAATAAACATAACAAAAACATGTTTTTATCCAGAGTGCTTCAAACTTGATTTAGAGCTTGTTTATGGAAAAGTGCTTATTTCTGCATTTCAATGTTGTAACTTGCTGAAAACAGTCTACAGTGTTTTCATAACATCTCGAAGAAACATAACAAAAACATTTTTTTATCCAGAGTGCTTCAAACATGATTTAGAGCTTGTTTATGGAAAAGTGCTTATCTTTGCATTTCAATGTTTCAACTTGCTGAAAACTGTCCACGGCGTTCATTTCATCTCAACCTAGACACAGCACAGCAAAAATTGGACATCCAGAGTGCATCAAACATGATTTAGAGCTTGTTTATGGAAAAGTGCTTATTTCTGCATTTCAATGTTGTAACTTGCTGAAAACAGTCTACAGTGTTTTCATAACATCTCGAATAAACATAACAAAAACATTTTTTTATCCAGAGTGCTTCAAACATGATTTAGAGCTTGTTTATGGAAAAGTGCTTATTTCTGCATTTCAATGTTGCAACTTGCTGAAAACTGTCCACGGCGTTCATTTCATCTCAACCTAGACACAGCACAGCAAAAATTGGATATCCAGAGTGCATCAAACATGATTTAGAGCTTGTTTATGGAAAAGTGCTTATTTCTGCATTTCAATGTTGTGACTTGCTGAAAACAGTCTACAGTGTTTTCATAACATCTCGAATAAACATAACAAAAACATGTTTTTATCCAGAGTGCTTCAAACTTGATTTAGAGCTTGTTTATGGAAAAGTGCTTATTTCTGCATTTCAATGTTGCAACTTGCTGAAAACTGTCCACGGCGTTCATTTCATCTCAACCTAGACACAGCACAGCAAAAATTGGATATCCAGAGTGCATCAAACATGATTTAGAGCTTGTTTATGGAAAAGTGCTTATTTCTGCATTTCAATGTTGTAACTTGCTGAAAACAGTCTACAGTGTTTTCATAACATCTCGAATAAACATAACAAAAACATGTTTTTATCCAGAGTGCTTCAAACTTGATTTAGAGCTTGTTTATGGAAAAGTGCTTATTTCTGCATTTCAATGTTGCAACTTGCTGAAAACTGTCCACGGCGTTCATTTCATCTCAACCTAGACACAGCACAGCAAAAATTGGACATCCAGAGTGCATCAAACATGATTTAGAGCTTGTTTATGGAAAAGTGCTTATTTCTGCATTTCAATGTTGTAACTTGCTGAAAACAGTCTACAGTGTTTTCATAACATCTCGAATAAACATAACAAAAACATTTTTTATCCAGAGTGCTTCAAACATGATTTAGAGCTTGTTTATGGAAAAGTGCTTATTTCTGCATTTCAATGTTGCAACTTGCTGAAAACTGTCCACGGCGTTCATTTCATCTCAACCTAGACACAGCACAGCAAAAATTGGACATCCAGAGTGCATCAAACATGATTTAGAGCTTTGTTTATGGAAAAGTGCTTATTTCTGCATTTCAATGTTGTGACTTGCTGTAAACAGTCTACAGTGTTTTCATAACATCTCGAATAAACATAACAAAAACATGTTTTTATCCAGAGTGCTTCAAACTTGATTTAGAGCTTGTTTATGGAAAAGTGCTTATTTCTGCATTTCAATGTTGTAACTTGCTGAAAACAGTCTACAGTGTTTTCATAACATCTCGAATAAACATAACAAAAACATTTTTTTATCCAGAGTGCTTCAAACATGATTTAGAGCTTGTTTATGGAAAAGTGCTTATTTCTGCATTTCAATGTTGCAACTTGCTGAAAACTGTCCACGGCGTTCATTTCATCTCAACCTAGACACAGCACAGCAAAAATTGGACATCCAGAGTGCATCAAACATGATTTAGAGCTTGTTTATGGAAAAGTGCTTATTTCTGCATTTCAATGTTGTAACTTGCTGAAAACAGTCTACAGTGTTTTCATAACATCTCGAATAAACATAACAAAAACATTTTTTTATCCAGAGTGCTTCAAACTTGATTTAGAGCTTGTTTATGGAAAAGTGCTTATTTCTGCATTTCAATGTTGCAACTTGCTGAAAACTGTCCACGGCGTTCATTTCATCTCAACCTAGACACAGCACAGCAAAAATTGGATATCCAGAGTGCATCAAACATGATTTAGAGCTTGTTTATGGAAAAGTGCTTATTTCTGCATTTCAATGTTGTAACTTGCTGAAAACAGTCTACAGTGTTTTCATAACATCTCGAATAAACATAACAAAAACATGTTTTTATCCAGAGTGCTTCAAACATGATTTAGAGCTTGTTTATGGAAAAGTGCTTATTTCTGCATTTCAATGTTGCAACTTGCTGAAAACTGTCCACGGCGTTCATTTCATCTCAACCTAGACACAGCACAGCAAAAATTGGACATCCAGAGTGCATCAAACATGATTTAGAGCTTGTTTATGGAAAAGTGCTTATTTCTGCATTTCAATGTTGTAACTTGCTGAAAACAGTCTACAGTGTTTTCATAACATCTCGAATAAACATAACAAAAACATTTTTTTATCCAGAGTGCTTCAAACTTGATTTAGAGCTTGTTTATGGAAAAGTGCTTATTTCTGCATTTCAATGTTGCAACTTGCTGAAAACTGTCCACGGCGTTCATTTCATCTCAACCTAGACACAGCACAGCAAAAATTGGACATCCAGAGTGCATCAAACATGATTTAGAGCTTGTTTATGGAAAAGTGCTTATTTCTGCATTTCAATGTTGTAACTTGCTGAAACAGTCTACAGTGTTTCATTAACATCTCGAACTAAACATAACAAAAACATGTTTTATCCAGAGTGCTTCAAACTTGATTTAGAGCTTGTTTATGGAAAAGTGCTTATTTCTGCATTTCAATGTTGTAACTTGCTGAAAACAGTCTACAGTGTTTTCATAACATCTCGAAGAAACATAACAAAAACATTTTTTATCCAGAGTGCTTCAAACATGATTTAGAGCTTGTTTATGGAAAAGTGCTTATTTCTGCATTTCAATGTTTCAACTTGCTGAAAACTGTCCACGGCGTTCATTTCATCTCAACCTAGACACAGCACAGCAAAAATTGGACATCCAGAGTGCATCAAACATGATTTAGAGCTTGTTCATGGAAAAGTGCTTATTTCTGCATTTCAATGTTGTAACTTGCTGAAAACAGTCTACAGTGTTTTCATAACATCTCGAATAAACATAACAAAAACATTTTTTTATCCAGAGTGCTTCAAACTTGATTTAGAGCTTGTTTATGGAAAAGTGCTTATTTCTGCATTTCAATGTTGCAACTTGCTGAAAACTGTCCACGGCGTTCATTTCATCTCAACCTAGACACAGCACAGCAAAAATTGGACATCCAGAGTGCATCAAACATGATTTAGAGCTTTGTTTATGGAAAAGTGCTTATTTCTGCATTTCAATGTTGTGACTTGCTGTAAACAGTCTACAGTGTTTTCATAACATCTCGAATAAACATAACAAAAACATGTTTTTATCCAGAGTGCTTCAAACTTGATTTAGAGCTTGTTTATGGAAAAGTGCTTATTTCTGCATTTCAATGTTGTAACTTGCTGAAAACAGTCTACAGTGTTTTCATAACATCTCGAAGAAACATAACAAAAACATTTTTTTATCCAGAGTGCTTCAAACATGATTTAGAGCTTGTTTATGGAAAAGTGCTTATTTTGCATTTCAATGTTTCAACTTGCTGAAAACTGTCCACGGCGTTCATTTCATCTCAACCTAGACACAGCACAGCAAAAATTGGACATCCAGAGTGCATCAAACATGATTTAGAGCTTGTTTATGGAAAAGTGCTTATTTCTGCATTTCAATGTTGTAACTTGCTGAAAACAGTCTACAGTGTTTTCATAACATCTCGAATAAACATAACAAAAACATGTTTTTATCCAGAGTGCTTCAAACTTGATTTAGAGCTTGTTTATGGAAAAGTGCTTATTTCTGCATTTCAATGTTGCAACTTGCTGAAAACTGTCCACGGCGTTCATTTCATCTCAACCTAGACACAGCACAGCAAAAATTGGATATCCAGAGTGCATTCAAACATGATTTAGAGCTTGTTTATGGAAAAGTGCTTATTTCTGCATTTCAATGTTTCAACTTGCTGAAAACTGTCCACGGCGTTCATTTCATCTCAACCTAGACACAGCACAGCAAAAATTGGATATCCAGAGTGCATCAAACATGATTTAGAGCTTGTTTATGGAAAAGTGCTTATTTCTGCATTTCAATGTTGTAACTTGCTGAAAACAGTCTACAGTGTTTTCATAACATCTCGAATAAACATAACAAAAACATGTTTTTATCCAGAGTGCTTCAAACATGATTTAGAGCTTGTTTATGGAAAAGTGCTTATTTCTGCATTTCAATGTTGCAACTTGCTGAAAACTGTCCACGGCGTTCATTTCATCTCAACCTAGACACAGCACAGCAAAAATTGGACATCCAGAGTGCATCAAACATGATTTAGAGCTTGTTTATGGAAAAGTGCTTATTTCTGCATTTCAATGTTGTAACTTGCTGAAAACAGTCTACAGTGTTTTCATAACATCTCGAATAAACATAACAAAAACATTTTTTTATCCAGAGTGCTTCAAACTTGATTTAGAGCTTGTTTATGGAAAAGTGCTTATTTCTGCATTTCAATGTTGCAACTTGCTGAAAACTGTCCACGGCGTTCATTTCATCTCAACCTAGACACAGCACAGCAAAAATTGGACATCCAGAGTGCATCAAACATGATTTAGAGCTTTGTTTATGGAAAAGTGCTTATTTCTGCATTTCAATGTTGTGACTTGCTGTAAACAGTCTACAGTGTTTTCATAACATCTCGAATAAACATAACAAAAACATGTTTTTATCCAGAGTGCTTCAAACTTGATTTAGAGCTTGTTTATGGAAAAGTGCTTATTTCTGCATTTCAATGTTGTAACTTGCTGAAAACAGTCTACAGTGTTTTCATAACATCTCGAAGAAACATAACAAAAACATTTTTTATCCAGAGTGCTTCAAACATGATTTAGAGCTTGTTTATGGAAAAGTGCTTATTTTGCATTTCAATGTTTCAACTTGCTGAAAACTGTCCACGGCGTTCATTTCATCTCAACCTAGACACAGCACAGCAAAAATTGGACATCCAGAGTGCATCAAACATGATTTAGAGCTTGTTTATGGAAAAGTGCTTATTTCTGCATTTCAATGTTGTAACTTGCTGAAAACAGTCTACAGTGTTTTCATAACATCTCGAATAAACATAACAAAAACATGTTTTTATCCAGAGTGCTTCAAACTTGATTTAGAGCTTGTTTATGGAAAAGTGCTTATTTCTGCATTTCAATGTTGTAACTTGCTGAAAACAGTCTACAGTGTTTTCATAACATCTCGAAGAAACATAACAAAAACATTTTTTTATCCAGAGTGCTTCAAACATGATTTAGAGCTTGTTTATGGAAAAGTGCTTATTTTGCATTTCAATGTTTCAACTTGCTGAAAACTGTCCACGGCGTTCATTTCATCTCAACCTAGACACAGCACAGCAAAAATTGGACATCCAGAGTGCATTCAAACATGATTTAGAGCTTGTTTATGGAAAAGTGCTTATTTCTGCATTTCAATGTTGTAACTTGCTGAAAACAGTCTACAGTGTTTTCATAACATCTCGAATAAACATAACAAAAACATTTTTTTATCCAGAGTGCTTCAAACTTGATTTAGAGCTTGTTTATGGAAAAGTGCTTATTTCTGCATTTCAATGTTGCAACTTGCTGAAAACTGTCCACGGCGTTCATTTCATCTCAACCTAGACACAGCACAGCAAAAATTGGACATCCAGAGTGCATCAAACATGATTTAGAGCTTGTTTATGGAAAAGTGCTTATTTCTGCATTTCAATGTTGTGAACTTGCTGAAAACAGTCTACAGTGTTTTCATAACATCTCGAATAAACATAACAAAAACATGTTTTATCCAGAGTGCTTCAAACTGATTTAGAGCTTGTTTATGGAAAAGTGCTTATTTCTGCATTTCAATGTTGTAACTTGCTGAAAACAGTCTACAGTGTTTTCATAACATCTCGAATAAACATAACAAAAACATTTTTTATCCAGAGTGCTTCAAACATGATTTAGAGCTTGTTTATGGAAAAGTGCTTATTTTGCATTTCAATGTTTCAACTTGCTGAAAACTGTCCACGGCGTTCATTTCATCTCAACCTAGACACAGCACAGCAAAAATTGGACATCCAGAGTGCATCAAACATGATTTAGAGCTTGTTTATGGAAAAGTGCTTATTTCTGCATTTCAATGTTGTAACTTGCTGAAAACAGTCTACAGTGTTTTCATAACATCTCGAATAAACATAACAAAAACATTTTTTTATCCAGAGTGCTTCAAACATGATTTAGAGCTTGTTTATGGAAAAGTGCTTATTTCTGCATTTCAATGTTGCAACTTGCTGAAAACTGTCCACGGCGTTCATTTCATCTCAACCTAGACACAGCACAGCAAAAATTGGACATCCAGAGTGCATCAAACATGATTTAGAGCTTGTTTATGGAAAAGTGCTTATTTCTGCATTTCAATGTTGTAACTTGCTGAAAACAGTCTACAGTGTTTTCATAACATCTCGAATAAACATAACAAAAACATTTTTTTATCCAGAGTGCTTCAAACATGATTTAGAGCTTGTTTATGGAAAAGTGCTTATTTCTGCATTTCAATGTTGCAACTTGCTGAAAACTGTCCACGGCGTTCATTTCATCTCAACCTAGACACAGCACAGCAAAAATTGGATATCCAGAGTGCATCAAACATGATTTAGAGCTTGTTTATGGAAAAGTGCTTATTTCTGCATTTCAATGTTGCAACTTGCTGAAAACTGTCCACGGCGTTCATTTCATCTCAACCTAGACACAGCACAGCAAAAATTGGATATCCAGAGTGCATCAAACATGATTTAGAGCTTGTTTATGGAAAAGTGCTTATTTCTGCATTTCAATGTTGTAACTTGCTGAAAACAGTCTACAGTGTTTTCATAACATCTCGAATAAACATAACAAAAACATTTTTTTATCCAGAGTGCTTCAAACTTGATTTAGAGCTTGTTTATGGAAAAGTGCTTATTTCTGCATTTCAATGTTGCAACTTGCTGAAAACTGTCCACGGCGTTCATTTCATCTCAACCTAGACACAGCACAGCAAAAATTGGATATCCAGAGTGCATCAAACATGATTTAGAGCTTGTTTATGGAAAAGTGCTTATTTCTGCATTTCAATGTTGCAACTTGCTGAAAACTGTCCACGGCGTTCATTTCATCTCAACCTAGACACAGCACAGCAAAAATTGGATATCCAGAGTGCATCAAACATGATTTAGAGCTTGTTTATGGAAAAGTGCTTATTTCTGCATTTCAATGTTGTAACTTGCTGAAAACAGTCTACAGTGTTTTCATAACATCTCGAATAAACATAACAAAAACATGTTTTTATCCAGAGTGCTTCAAACTTGATTTAGAGCTTGTTTATGGAAAAGTGCTTATTTCTGCATTTCAATGTTGCAACTTGCTGAAAACTGTCCACGGCGTTCATTTCATCTCAACCTAGACACAGCACAGCAAAAATTGGACATCCAGAGTGCATCAAACATGATTTAGAGCTTGTTTATGGAAAAGTGCTTATTTCTGCATTTCAATGTTGTAACTTGCTGAAAACAGTCTACAGTGTTTTCATAACATCTCGAATAAACATAACAAAAACATTTTTTTATCCAGAGTGCTTCAAACTTGATTTAGAGCTTGTTTATGGAAAAGTGCTTATTTCTGCATTTCAATGTTGCAACTTGCTGAAAACTGTCCACGGCGTTCATTTCATCTCAACCTAGACACAGCACAGCAAAAATTGGACATCCAGAGTGCATCAAACATGATTTAGAGCTTGTTTATGGAAAAGTGCTTATTTCTGCATTTCAATGTTGTGACTTGCTGAAAACAGTCTACAGTGTTTTCATAACATCTCGAATAAACATAACAAAAACATGTTTTTATCCAGAGTGCTTCAAACTTGATTTAGAGCTTGTTTATGGAAAAGTGCTTATTTCTGCATTTCAATGTTGTAACTTGCTGAAAACAGTCTACAGTGTTTTCATAACATCTCGAAGAAACATAACAAAAACATTTTTTTATCCAGAGTGCTTCAAACATGATTTAGAGCTTGTTTATGGAAAAGTGCTTATTTTTGCATTTCAATGTTTCAACTTGCTGAAAACTGTCCACGGCGTTCATTTCATCTCAACCTAGACACAGCACAGCAAAAATTGGACATCCAGAGTGCATCAAACATGATTTAGAGCTTTGTTTATGGAAAAGTGCTTATTTCTGCATTTCAATGTTGTAACTTGCTGAAAACAGTCTACAGTGTTTTCATAACATCTCGAATAAACATAACAAAAACATTTTTTTATCCAGAGTGCTTCAAACATGATTTAGAGCTTGTTTATGGAAAAGTGCTTATTTCTGCATTTCAATGTTGCAACTTGCTGAAAACTGTCCACGGCGTTCATTTCATCTCAACCTAGACACAGCACAGCAAAAATTGGATATCCAGAGTGCATCAAACATGATTTAGAGCTTGTTCATGGAAAAGTGCTTATTTCTGCATTTCAATGTTTGCAACTTGCTGAAAACTGTCCACGGCGTTCATTTCATCTCAACCTAGACACAGCACAGCAAAAATTGGATATCCAGAGTGCATCAAACATGATTTAGAGCTTGTTTATGGAAAAGTGCTTATTTCTGCATTTCAATGTTGTAACTTGCTGAAAACAGTCTACAGTGTTTTCATAACATCTCGAATAAACATAACAAAAACATTTTTTTATCCAGAGTGCTTCAAACATGATTTAGAGCTTGTTTATGGAAAAGTGCTTATTTCTGCATTTCAATGTTGCAACTTGCTGAAAACTGTCCACGGCGTTCATTTCATCTCAACCTAGACACAGCACAGCAAAAATTGGACATCCAGAGTGCATCAAACATGATTTAGAGCTTGTTTATGGAAAAGTGCTTATTTCTGCATTTCAATGTTGTAACTTGCTGAAAACAGTCTACAGTGTTTTCATAACATCTCGAATAAACATAACAAAAACATTTTTTTATCCAGAGTGCTTCAAACATGATTTAGAGCTTGTTTATGGAAAAGTGCTTATCTTTGCATTTCAATGTTTCAACTTGCTGAAAACTGTCCACGGCGTTCATTTCATCTCAACCTAGACACAGCACAGCAAAAATTGGACATCCAGAGTGCTTCAAACATGATTTAGAGCTTGTTCATGGAAAAGTGCTTATTTCTGCATTTCAATGTTGCAACTTGCTGAAAACTGTCCACAGGCGTTCATTACATCTCAACCTAGACACAGCACAGCAAAAATTGGATATCCAGAGTGCATCAAACATGATTTAGAGCTTGTTTATGGAAAAGTGCTTATTTCTGCATTTCAATGTTGCAACTTGCTGAAAACTGTCCACGGCGTTCATTTCATCTCAACCTAGACACAGCAC
Source organism: Oncorhynchus kisutch (assembly GCF_002021735.2). NCBI lineage: Eukaryota > Metazoa > Chordata > Actinopteri > Salmoniformes > Salmonidae > Oncorhynchus > Oncorhynchus kisutch. The sequence goes on along the minus strand of NW_022263428.1, from coordinate 16,200 downwards.
AGCAAAAATTGGATATCCAGAGTGCATCAAACATGATTTAGAGCTTGTTTATGGAAAAGTGCTTATTTCTGCATTTCAATGTTGTAACTTGCTGAAAACAGTCTACAGTGTTTTCATAACATCTCGAATAAACATAACAAAAACATGTTTTTATCCAGAGTGCTTCAAACTTGATTTAGAGCTTGTTTATGGAAAAGTGCTTATTTCTGCATTTCAATGTTGCAACTTGCTGAAAACTGTCCACGGCGTTCATTTCATCTCAACCTAGACACAGCACAGCAAAAATTGGACATCCAGAGTGCATCAAACATGATTTAGAGCTTTGTTTATGGAAAAGTGCTTATTTCTGCATTTCAATGTTGTGACTTGCTGTAAACAGTCTACAGTGTTTTCATAACATCTCGAATAAACATAACAAAAACATGTTTTTATCCAGAGTGCTTCAAACTTGATTTAGAGCTTGTTTATGGAAAAGTGCTTATTTCTGCATTTCAATGTTGTAACTTGCTGAAAACAGTCTACAGTGTTTTCATAACATCTCGAAGAAACATAACAAAAACATTTTTTTATCCAGAGTGCTTCAAACATGATTTAGAGCTTGTTTATGGAAAAGTGCTTATTTTTGCATTTCAATGTTTCAACTTGCTGAAAACTGTCCACGGCGTTCATTTCATCTCAACCTAGACACAGCACAGCAAAAATTGGACATCCAGAGTGCATCAAACATGATTTAGAGCTTTGTTTATGGAAAAGTGCTTATTTCTGCATTTCAATGTTGTAACTTGCTGAAAACAGTCTACAGTGTTTTCATAACATCTCGAATAAACATAACAAAAACATTTTTTTATCCAGAGTGCTTCAAACATGATTTAGAGCTTGTTTATGGAAAAGTGCTTATTTCTGCATTTCAATGTTGCAACTTGCTGAAAACTGTCCACGGCGTTCATTTCATCTCAACCTAGACACAGCACAGCAAAAATTGGATATCCAGAGTGCATCAAACATGATTTAGAGCTTGTTCATGGAAAAGTGCTTATTTCTGCATTTCAATGTTGCAACTTGCTGAAAACTGTCCACGGCGTTCATTTCATCTCAACCTAGACACAGCACAGCAAAAATTGGATATCCAGAGTGCATCAAACATGATTTAGAGCTTGTTTATGGAAAAGTGCTTATTTCTGCATTTCAATGTTGTGACTTGCTGAAAACAGTCTACAGTGTTTTCATAACATCTCGAATAAACATAACAAAAACATGTTTTTATCCAGAGTGCTTCAAACTTGATTTAGAGCTTGTTTATGGAAAAGTGCTTATTTCTGCATTTCAATGTTGCAACTTGCTGAAAACTGTCCACGGCGTTCATTTCATCTCAACCTAGACACAGCACAGCAAAAATTGGACATCCAGAGTGCATCAAACATGATTTAGAGCTTTGTTTATGGAAAAGTGCTTATTTCTGCATTTCAATGTTGTAACTTGCTGAAAACAGTCTACAGTGTTTTCATAACATCTCGAATAAACATAACAAAAACATTTTTTTATCCAGAGTGCTTCAAACATGATTTAGAGCTTGTTTATGGAAAAGTGCTTATCTTTGCATTTCAATGTTTCAACTTGCTGAAAACTGTCCACGGCGTTCATTTCATCTCAACCTAGACACAGCACAGCAAAAATTGGACATCCAGAGTGCTTCAAACATGATTTAGAGCTTGTTCATGGAAAAGTGCTTATTTCTGCATTTCAATGTTGCAACTTGCTGAAAACTGCCCACGGCGTTCATTTCATCTCAACCTAGACACAGCACAGCAAAAATTGGATATCCAGAGTGCATCAAACATGATTTAGGAGCTTGTTTATGGAAAAGTGCTTATTTCTGCATTTCAATGTTGCAACTTGCTGAAAACTGTCCACGGCGTTCATTTCATCTCAACCTAGACACAGCACAGCAAAAATTGGATATCCAGAGTGCATCAAACATGATTTAGAGCTTGTTTATGGAAAAGTGCTTATTTCTGCATTTCAATGTTGTGACTTGCTGAAAACAGTCTACAGTGTTTTCATAACATCTCGAATAAACATAACAAAAACATGTTTTTATCCAGAGTGCTTCAAACTTGATTTAGAGCTTGTTTATGGAAAAGTGCTTATTTCTGCATTTCAATGTTGCAACTTGCTGAAAACTGTCCACGGCGTTCATTTCATCTCAACCTAGACACAGCACAGCAAAAATTGGATATCCAGAGTGCATCAAACATGATTTAGAGCTTGTTTATGGAAAAGTGCTTATTTCTGCATTTCAATGTTGCAACTTGCTGAAAACTGTCCACGGCGTTCATTTCATCTCAACCTAGACACAGCACAGCAAAAATTGGATATCCAGAGTGCATCAAACATGATTTAGAGCTTGTTTATGGAAAAGTGCTTATTTCTGCATTTCAATGTTGTGACTTGCTGAAAACAGTCTACAGTGTTTTCATAACATCTCGAATAAACATAACAAAAACATTTTTTTATCCAGAGTGCTTCAAACTTGATTTAGAGCTTGTTTATGGAAAAGTGCTTATTTCTGCATTTCAATGTTGCAACTTGCTGAAAACTGTCCACGGCGTTCATTTCATCTCAACCTAGACACAGCACAGCAAAAATTGGATATCCAGAGTGCATCAAACATGATTTAGAGCTTGTTTATGGAAAAGTGCTTATTTCTGCATTTCAATGTTGTGACTTGCTGAAAACAGTCTACAGTGTTTTCATAACATCTCGAATAAACATAACAAAAACATGTTTTTATCCAGAGTGCTTCAAACATGATTTAGAGCTTGTTTATGGAAAAGTGCTTATTTCTGCATTTCAATGTTGTAACTTGCTGAAAACAGTCTACAGTGTTTTCATAACATCTCGAAGAAACATAACAAAAACATTTTTTTATCCAGAGTGCTTCAAACATGATTTAGAGCTTGTTTATGGAAAAGTGCTTATTTTTGCATTTCAATGTTTCAACTTGCTGAAAACTGTCCACGGCGTTCATTTCATCTCAACCTAGACACAGCACAGCAAAAATTGGACATCCAGAGTGCATCAAACATGATTTAGAGCTTTGTTTATGGAAAAGTGCTTATTTCTGCATTTCAATGTTGTAACTTGCTGAAAACAGTCTACAGTGTTTTCATAACATCTCGAATAAACATAACAAAAACATTTTTTTATCCAGAGTGCTTCAAACATGATTTAGAGCTTGTTTATGGAAAAGTGCTTATTTCTGCATTTCAATGTTGCAACTTGCTGAAAACTGTCCACGGCGTTCATTTCATCTCAACCTAGACACAGCACAGCAAAAATTGGATATCCAGAGTGCATCAAACATGATTTAGAGCTTGTTCATGGAAAAGTGCTTATTTCTGCATTTCAATGTTGCAACTTGCTGAAAACTGTCCACGGCGTTCATTTCATCTCAACCTAGACACAGCACAGCAAAAATTGGATATCCAGAGTGCATCAAACATGATTTAGAGCTTGTTTATGGAAAAGTGCTTATTTCTGCATTTCAATGTTGTAACTTGCTGAAAACAGTCTACAGTGTTTTCATAACATCTCGAATAAACATAACAAAAACATGTTTTTATCCAGAGTGCTTCAAACTTGATTTAGAGCTTGTTTATGGAAAAGTGCTTATTTCTGCATTTCAATTGTTGCAACTTGCTGAAAACTGTCCACGGCGTTCATTTCATCTCAACCTAGACACAGCACAGCAAAAATTGGACATCCAGAGTGCATCAAACATGATTTAGAGCTTTGTTTATGGAAAAGTGCTTATTTCTGCATTTCAATGTTGTAACTTGCTGAAAACAGTCTACAGTGTTTTCATAACATCTCGAATAAACATAACAAAAACATTTTTTTATCCAGAGTGCTTCAAACATGATTTAGAGCTTGTTTATGGAAAAGTGCTTATCTTTGCATTTCAATGTTTCAACTTGCTGAAAACTGTCCACGGCGTTCATTTCATCTCAACCTAGACACAGCACAGCAAAAATTGGACATCCAGAGTGCTTCAAACATGATTTAGAGCTTGTTCATGGAAAAGTGCTTATTTCTGCATTTCAATGTTGCAACTTGCTGAAAACTGCCCACGGCGTTCATTTCATCTCAACCTAGACACAGCACAGCAAAAATTGGATATCCAGAGTGCATCAAACATGATTTAGGAGCTTGTTTATGGAAAAGTGCTTATTTCTGCATTTCAATGTTGCAACTTGCTGAAAACTGTCCACGGCGTTCATTTCATCTCAACCTAGACACAGCACAGCAAAAATTGGATATCCAGAGTGCATCAAACATGATTTAGAGCTTGTTTATGGAAAAGTGCTTATTTCTGCATTTCAATGTTGTGACTTGCTGAAAACAGTCTACAGTGTTTTCATAACATCTCGAATAAACATAACAAAAACATGTTTTTATCCAGAGTGCTTCAAACTTGATTTAGAGCTTGTTTATGGAAAAGTGCTTATTTCTGCATTTCAATGTTGTAACTTGCTGAAAACAGTCTACAGTGTTTTCATAACATCTCGAAGAAACATAACAAAAACATTTTTTTATCCAGAGTGCTTCAAACATGATTTAGAGCTTGTTTATGGAAAAGTGCTTATTTTGCATTTCAATGTTTCAACTTGCTGAAAACTGTCCACGGCGTTCATTTCATCTCAACCTAGACACAGCACAGCAAAAATTGGACATCCAGAGTGCATCAAACATGATTTAGAGCTTTGTTTATGGAAAAGTGCTTATTTCTGCATTTCAATGTTGTAACTTGCTGAAAACAGTCTACAGTGTTTTCATAACATCTCGAATAAACATAACAAAAACATTTTTTTATCCAGAGTGCTTCAAACATGATTTAGAGCTTGTTTATGGAAAAGTGCTTATTTCTGCATTTCAATGTTGCAACTTGCTGAAAACTGTCCACGGCGTTCATTTCATCTCAACCTAGACACAGCACAGCAAAAATTGGATATCCAGAGTGCATCAAACATGATTTAGAGCTTGTTTATGGAAAAGTGCTTATTTCTGCATTTCAATGTTGCAACTTGCTGAAAACTGTCCACGGCGTTCATTTCATCTCAACCTAGACACAGCACAGCAAAAATTGGATATCCAGAGTGCATCAAACATGATTTAGAGCTTGTTTATGGAAAAGTGCTTATTTCTGCATTTCAATGTTGTGACTTGCTGAAAACAGTCTACAGTGTTTTCATAACATCTCGAATAAACATAACAAAAACATGTTTTTATCCAGAGTGCTTCAAACTTGATTTAGAGCTTGTTTATGGAAAAGTGCTTATTTCTGCATTTCAATGTTGCAACTTGCTGAAAACTGTCCACGGCGTTCATTTCATCTCAACCTAGACACAGCACAGCAAAAATTGGACATCCAGAGTGCATCAAACATGATTTAGAGCTTTGTTTATGGAAAAGTGCTTATTTCTGCATTTCAATGTTGTAACTTGCTGAAAACAGTCTACAGTGTTTTCATAACATCTCGAATAAACATAACAAAAACATTTTTTTATCCAGAGTGCTTCAAACATGATTTAGAGCTTGTTTATGGAAAAGTGCTTATCTTTGCATTTCAATGTTTCAACTTGCTGAAAACTGTCCACGGCGTTCATTTCATCTCAACCTAGACACAGCACAGCAAAAATTGGACATCCAGAGTGCTTCAAACATGATTTAGAGCTTGTTCATGGAAAAGTGCTTATTTCTGCATTTCAATGTTGCAACTTGCTGAAAACTGCCCACGGCGTTCATTTCATCTCAACCTAGACACAGCACAGCAAAAATTGGATATCCAGAGTGCATCAAACATGATTTAGGAGCTTGTTTATGGAAAAGTGCTTATTTCTGCATTTCAATGTTGCAACTTGCTGAAAACTGTCCACGGCGTTCATTTCATCTCAACCTAGACACAGCACAGCAAAAATTGGATATCCAGAGTGCATCAAACATGATTTAGAGCTTGTTTATGGAAAAGTGCTTATTTCTGCATTTCAATGTTGTGACTTGCTGAAAACAGTCTACAGTGTTTTCATAACATCTCGAATAAACATAACAAAAACATGTTTTTATCCAGAGTGCTTCAAACTTGATTTAGAGCTTGTTTATGGAAAAGTGCTTATTTCTGCATTTCAATGTTGCAACTTGCTGAAAACTGTCCACGGCGTTCATTTCATCTCAACCTAGACACAGCACAGCAAAAATTGGATATCCAGAGTGCATCAAACATGATTTAGAGCTTGTTTATGGAAAAGTGCTTATTTCTGCATTTCAATGTTGCAACTTGCTGAAAACTGTCCACGGCGTTCATTTCATCTCAACCTAGACACAGCACAGCAAAAATTGGATATCCAGAGTGCATCAAACATGATTTAGAGCTTGTTTATGGAAAAGTGCTTATTTCTGCATTTCAATGTTGTAACTTGCTGAAAACAGTCTACAGTGTTTTCATAACATCTCGAATAAACATAACAAAAACATTTTTTTATCCAGAGTGCTTCAAACTTGATTTAGAGCTTGTTTATGGAAAAGTGCTTATTTCTGCATTTCAATGTTGCAACTTGCTGAAAACTGTCCACGGCGTTCATTTCATCTCAACCTAGACACAGCACAGCAAAAATTGGACATCCAGAGTGCATCAAACATGATTTAGAGCTTGTTTATGGAAAAGTGCTTATTTCTGCATTTCAATGTTGTAACTTGCTGAAAACAGTCTACAGTGTTTTCATAACATCTCGAATAAACATAACAAAAACATTTTTTTATCCAGAGTGCTTCAAACATGATTTAGAGCTTGTTTATGGAAAAGTGCTTATTTCTGCATTTCAATGTTGCAACTTGCTGAAAACTGTCCACGGCGTTCATTTCATCTCAACCTAGACACAGCACAGCAAAAATTGGACATCCAGAGTGCATCAAACATGATTTAGAGCTTGTTTATGGAAAAGTGCTTATTTCTGCATTTCAATGTTGTAACTTGCTGAAAACAGTCTACAGTGTTTTCATAACATCTCGAATAAACATAACAAAAACATTTTTTTATCCAGAGTGCTTCAAACATGATTTAGAGCTTGTTTATGGAAAAGTGCTTATTTCTGCATTTCAATGTTGCAACTTGCTGAAAACTGTCCACGGCGTTCATTTCATCTCAACCTAGACACAGCACAGCAAAAATTGGATATCCAGAGTGCATCAAACATGATTTAGAGCTTGTTTATGGAAAAGTGCTTATTTCTGCATTTCAATGTTGTGACTTGCTGAAAACAGTCTACAGTGTTTTCATAACATCTCGAATAAACATAACAAAACATTGTTTTATCCAGAGTGCTTCAAACATGATTTAGAGCTTGTTTATGGAAAAGTGCTTATTTCTGCATTTCAATGTTGTAACTTGCTGAAAACAGTCTACAGTGTTTTCATAACATCTCGAATAAACATAACAAAAACATTTTTTATCCAGAGTGCTTCAAACATGATTTAGAGCTTGTTTATGGAAAAGTGCTTATTTCTGCATTTCAATGTTGCAACTTGCTGAAAACTGTCCACGGCGTTCATTTCATCTCAACCTAGACACAGCACAGCAAAAATTGGACATCCAGAGTGCATCAAACATGATTTAGAGCTTGTTTATGGAAAAGTGCTTATTTCTGCATTTCAATGTTGTAACTTGCTGAAAACAGTCTACAGTGTTTTCATAACATCTCGAATAAACATAACAAAAACATTTTTTTATCCAGAGTGCTTCAAACATGATTTAGAGCTTGTTTATGGAAAAGTGCTTATTTCTGCATTTCAATGTTGCAACTTGCTGAAAACTGTCCACGGCGTTCATTTCATCTCAACCTAGACACAGCACAGCAAAAATTGGACATCCAGAGTGCATCAAACATGATTTAGAGCTTGTTTATGGAAAAGTGCTTATTTCTGCATTTCAATGTTGTAACTTGCTGAAAACAGTCTACAGTGTTTTCATAACATCTCGAATAAACATAACAAAAACATTTTTTATCCAGAGTGCTTCAAACATGATTTAGAGCTTGTTTATGGAAAAGTGCTTATTTCTGCATTTCAATGTTGCAACTTGCTGAAAACTGTCCACGGCGTTCATTTCATCTCAACCTAGACACAGCACAGCAAAAATTGGATATCCAGAGTGCTTCAAACATGATTTAGAGCTTGTTTATGGAAAAGTGCTTATTTCTGCATTTCAATGTTGCAACTTGCTGAAAACTGTCCACGGCGTTCATTTCATCTCAACCTAGACACAGCACAGCAAAAATTGGATATCCAGAGTGCTTCAAACATGATTTAGAGCTTGTTTATGGAAAAGTGCTTATTTCTGCATTTCAATGTTGTAACTTGCTGAAAACAGTCTACAGTGTTTTCATAACATCTCGAATAAACATAACAAAAACATTTTTTTATCCAGAGTGCTTCAAACATGATTTAGAGCTTGTTTATGGAAAAGTGCTTATTTCTGCATTTCAATGTTGCAACTTGCTGAAAACTGTCCACGGCGTTCATTTCATCTCAACCTAGACACAGCACAGCAAAAATTGGACATCCAGAGTGCATCAAACATGATTTAGAGCTTGTTTATGGAAAAGTGCTTATTTCTGCATTTCAATGTTGTAACTTGCTGAAAACAGTCTACAGTGTTTTCATAACATCTCGAATAAACATAACAAAAACATTTTTTTATCCAGAGTGCTTCAAACATGATTTAGAGCTTGTTTATGGAAAAGTGCTTATTTCTGCATTTCAATGTTGCAACTTGCTGAAAACTGTCCACGGCGTTCATTTCATCTCAACCTAGACACAGCACAGCAAAAATTGGACATCCAGAGTGCATCAAACATGATTTAGAGCTTGTTTATGGAAAAGTGCTTATTTCTGCATTTCAATGTTGTAACTTGCTGAAAACAGTCTACAGTGTTTTCATAACATCTCGAATAAACATAACAAAAACATTTTTTTATCCAGAGTGCTTCAAACATGATTTAGAGCTTGTTTATGGAAAAGTGCTTATTTCTGCATTTCAATGTTGCAACTTGCTGAAAACTGTCCACGGCGTTCATTTCATCTCAACCTAGACACAGCACAGCAAAAATTGGACATCCAGAGTGCATCAAACATGATTTAGAGCTTGTTTATGGAAAAGTGCTTATTTCTGCATTTCAATGTTGCAACTTGCTGAAAACTGTCCACGGCGTTCATTTCATCTCAACCTAGACACAGCACAGCAAAAATTGGATATCCAGAGTGCATCAAACATGATTTAGAGCTTGTTTATGGAAAAGTGCTTATTTCTGCATTTCAATGTTGTAACTTGCTGAAAACAGTCTACAGTGTTTTCATAACATCTCGAATAAACATAACAAAAACATTTTTTATCCAGAGTGCTTCAAACATGATTTAGAGCTTGTTTATGGAAAAGTGCTTATTTCTGCATTTCAATGTTGCAACTTGCTGAAAACTGTCCACGGCGTTCATTTCATCTCAACCTAGACACAGCACAGCAAAAATTGGACATCCAGAGTGCATCAAACATGATTTAGAGCTTGTTTATGGAAAAGTGCTTATTTCTGCATTTCAATGTTGTAACTTGCTGAAAACAGTCTACAGTGTTTTCATAACATCTCGAATAAACATAACAAAAACATTTTTTATCCAGAGTGCTTCAAACATGATTTAGAGCTTGTTTATGGAAAAGTGCTTATTTCTGCATTTCAATGTTGCAACTTGCTGAAAACTGTCCACGGCGTTCATTTCATCTCAACCTAGACACAGCACAGCAAAAAATTGGATATCCAGAGTGCATCAAACATGATTTAGAGCTTGTTTATGGAAAAGTGCTTATTTCTGCATTTCAATGTTGCAACTTGCTGAAAACAGTCTACAGTGTTTCATAACATCTCGAACTAGAACATAACAAAAACATGTTTTATCCAGAGTGCTTCAAACATGATTTAGAGCTTGTTTATGGAAAAGTGCTTATTTCTGCATTTCAATGTTGTAACTTGCTGAAAACAGTCTACAGTGTTTTCATAACATCTCGAATAAACATAACAAAAACATTTTTTTATCCAGAGTGCTTCAAACATGATTTAGAGCTTGTTTATGGAAAAGTGCTTATTTCTGCATTTCAATGTTGCAACTTGCTGAAAACTGTCCACGGCGTTCATTTCATCTCAACCTAGACACAGCACAGCAAAAATTGGACATCCAGAGTGCATCAAACATGATTTAGAGCTTGTTTATGGAAAAGTGCTTATTTCTGCATTTCAATGTTGCAACTTGCTGAAAACTGTCCACGGCGTTCATTTCATCTCAACCTAGACACAGCACAGCAAAAATTGGATATCCAGAGTGCATCAAACATGATTTAGAGCTTGTTTATGGAAAAGTGCTTATTTCTGCATTTCAATGTTGTAACTTGCTGAAAACAGTCTACAGTGTTTTCATAACATCTCGAATAAACATAACAAAAACATTTTTTATCCAGAGTGCTTCAAACTTGATTTAGAGCTTGTTTATGGAAAAGTGCTTATTTCTGCATTTCAATGTTGCAACTTGCTGAAAACTGTCCACGGCGTTCATTTCATCTCAACCTAGACACAGCACAGCAAAAATTGGACATCCAGAGTGCATCAAACATGATTTAGAGCTTGTTTATGGAAAAGTGCTTATTTCTGCATTTCAATGTTGTAACTTGCTGAAAACAGTCTACAGTGTTTTCATAACATCTCGAATAAACATAACAAAAACATGTTTTTATCCAGAGTGCTTCAAACTTGATTTAGAGCTTGTTTATGGAAAAGTGCTTATTTCTGCATTTCAATGTTGCAACTTGCTGAAAACTGTCCACGGCGTTCATTTCATCTCAACCTAGACACAGCACAGCAAAAATTGGACATCCAGAGTGCATCAAACATGATTTAGAGCTTGTTTATGGAAAAGTGCTTATTTCTGCATTTCAATGTTGTAACTTGCTGAAAACAGTCTACAGTGTTTTCATAACATCTCGAATAAACATAACAAAAACATTTTTTATCCAGAGTGCTTCAAACATGATTTAGAGCTTGTTTATGGAAAAGTGCTTATTTCTGCATTTCAATGTTTCAACTTGCTGAAAACTGTCCACGGCGTTCATTTCATCTCAACCTAGACACAGCACAGCAAAAATTGGATATCCAGAGTGCTTCAAACATGATTTAGAGCTTGTTTATGGAAAAGTGCTTATTTCTGCATTTCAATGTTGCAACTTGCTGAAAACTGTCCACGGCGTTCATTTCATCTCAACCTAGACACAGCACAGCAAAAATTGGATATCCAGAGTGCATCAAACATGATTTAGAGCTTGTTTATGGAAAGTGCTTATTTCTGCATTTCAATGTTGCAACTTGCTGAAAACTGTCCACGGCGTTCATTTCATCTCAACCTAGACACAGCACAGCAAAAATTGGATATCCAGAGTGCATCAAACATGATTTAGAGCTTGTTTATGGAAAAGTGCTTATTTCTGCATTTCAATGTTGTGACTTGCTGAAAACAGTCTACAGTGTTTTCATAACATCTCGAATAAACATAACAAAAACATGTTTTTATCCAGAGTGCTTCAAACTTGATTTAGAGCTTGTTTATGGAAAAGTGCTTATTTCTGCATTTCAATGTTGCAACTTGCTGAAAACTGTCCACGGCGTTCATTTCATCTCAACCTAGACACAGCACAGCAAAAATTGGACATCCAGAGTGCATCAAACATGATTTAGAGCTTGTTTATGGAAAAGTGCTTATTTCTGCATTTCAATGTTGTAACTTGCTGAAAACAGTCTACAGTGTTTTCATAACATCTCGAATAAACATAACAAAAACATTTTTTTTATCCAGAGTGCTTCAAACATGATTTAGAGCTTGTTTATGGAAAAGTGCTTATTTCTGCATTTCAATGTTTCAACTTGCTGAAAACTGTCCACGGCGTTCATTTCATCTCAACCTAGACACAGCACAGCAAAAATTGGATATCCAGAGTGCATCAAACATGATTTAGAGCTTGTTTATGGAAAAGTGCTTATTTCTGCATTTCAATGTTGCAACTTGCTGAAAACTGTCCACGGTGTTCATTTCATCTCAACTAGACACAGCACAGCAAAAATTGGATATCCAGAGTGCATCAAACATGATTTAGAGCTTGTTTATGGAAAAGTGCTTATTTCTGCATTTCAATGTTGTAACTTGCTGAAAACAGTCTACAGTGTTTTCATAACATCTCGAATAAACATAACAAAAACATTTTTTATCCAGAGTGCTTCAAACTTGATTTAGAGCTTGTTTATGGAAAAGTGCTTATTTCTGCATTTCAATGTTGCAACTTGCTGAAAACTGTCCACGGCGTTCATTTCATCTCAACCTAGACACAGCACAGCAAAAATTGGACATCCAGAGTGCATCAAACATGATTTAGAGCTTGTTATGGAAAAGTGCTTATTTCTGCATTTCAATGTTGTAACTTGCTGAAAACAGTCTACAGTGTTTTCATAACATCTCGAATAAACATAACAAAAACATTTTTTTATCCAGAGTGCTTCAAACATGATTTAGAGCTTGTTTATGGAAAAGTGCTTATTTCTGCATTTCAATGTTGCAACTTGCTGAAAACTGTCCACGGCGTTCATTTCATCTCAACCTAGACACAGCACAGCAAAAATTGGATATCCAGAGTGCATCAAACATGATTTAGAGCTTGTTCATGGAAAAGTGCTTATTTCTGCATTTCAATGTTGCAACTTGCTGAAAACTGTCCACGGCGTTCATTTCATCTCAACCTAGACACAGCACAGCAAAAATTGGATATCCAGAGTGCATCAAACATGATTTAGAGCTTGTTTATGGAAAAGTGCTTATTTCTGCATTTCAATGTTGCAACTTGCTGAAAACTGTCCACGGCGTTCATTTCATCTCAACCTAGACACAGCACAGCAAAAATTGGATATCCAGAGTGCATCAAACATGATTTAGAGCTTGTTTATGGAAAAGTGCTTATTTCTGCATTTCAATGTTGTAACTTGCTGAAAACAGTCTACAGTGTTTTCATAACATCTCGAATAAACATAACAAAAACATTTTTTTATCCAGAGTGCTTCAAACATGATTTAGAGCTTGTTTATGGAAAAGTGCTTATTTCTGCATTTCAATGTTGCAACTTGCTGAAAACTGTCCACGGCGTTCATTTCATCTCAACCTAGACACAGCACAGCAAAAATTGGACATCCAGAGTGCATCAAACATGATTTAGAGCTTGTTTATGGAAAAGTGCTTATTTCTGCATTTCAATGTTGTAACTTGCTGAAAACAGTCTACAGTGTTTTCATAACATCTCGAATAAACATAACAAAAACATTTTTTTATCCAGAGTGCTTCAAACATGATTTAGAGCTTGTTTATGGAAAAGTGCTTATTTCTGCATTTCAATGTTGCAACTTGCTGAAAACTGTCCACGGCGTTCATTTCATCTCAACCTAGACACAGCACAGCAAAAATTGGATATCCAGAGTGCATCAAACATGATTTAGAGCTTGTTTATGGAAAAGTGCTTATTTCTGCATTTCAATGTTGCAACTTGCTGAAAACTGTCCACGGCGTTCATTTCATCTCAACCTAGACACAGCACAGCAAAAATTGGATATCCAGAGTGCATCAAACATGATTTAGAGCTTGTTTATGGAAAAGTGCTTATTTCTGCATTTCAATGTTGTAACTTGCTGAAAACAGTCTACAGTGTTTTCATAACATCTCGAATAAACATAACAAAAACATTTTTTATCCAGAGTGCTTCAAACATGATTTAGAGCTTGTTTATGGAAAAGTGCTTATTTCTGCATTTCAATGTTGCAACTTGCTGAAAACTGTCCACGGCGTTCATTTCATCTCAACCTAGACACAGCACAGCAAAAATTGGACATCCAGAGTGCATCAAACATGATTTAGAGCTTTGTTTATGGAAAAGTGCTTATTTCTGCATTTCAATGTTGTAACTTGCTGAAAACAGTCTACAGTGTTTTCATAACATCTCGAATAAACATAACAAAAACATTTTTTTATCCAGAGTGCTTCAAACATGATTTAGAGCTTGTTTATGGAAAAGTGCTTATTCCTGCATTTCAATGTTGCAACTTGCTGAAAACTGTCCACGGCGTTCATTTCATCTCAACCTAGACACAGCACAGCAAAAATTGGACTATCCAGAGTGCATTCAAACATGATTTAGAGCTTGTTTATGGAAAAGTGCTTATTTCTGCATTTCAATGTTGCAACTTGCTGAAAACTGTCCACGGCGTTCATTTCATCTCAACCTAGACACAGCACAGCAAAAATTGGATATCCAGAGTGCATCAAACATGATTTAGAGCTTGTTTATGGAAAAGTGCTTATTTCTGCATTTCAATGTTGCAACTTGCTGAAAACTGTCCACGGCGTTCATTTCATCTCAACCTAGACACAGCACAGCAAAAATTGGATATCCAGAGTGCATCAAACATGATTTAGAGCTTGTTTATGGAAAAGTGCTTATTTCTGCATTTCAATGTTGTAACTTGCTGAAAACAGTCTACAGTGTTTTCATAACATCTCGAATAAACATAACAAAAACATTTTTTATCCAGAGTGCTTCAAACATGATTTAGAGCTTGTTTATGGAAAAGTGCTTATTTCTGCATTTCAATGTTGCAACTTGCTGAAAACTGTCCACGGCGTTCATTTCATCTCAACCTAGACACAGCACAGCAAAAATTGGATATCCAGAGTGCTTCAAACATGATTTAGAGCTTGTTTATGGAAAAGTGCTTATTTTCTGCATTTCAATGTTGCAACTTGCTGAAAACTGTCCACGGCGTTCATTTCATCTCAACCTAGACACAGCACAGCAAAAATTGGACATCCAGAGTGCATCAAACATGATTTAGAGCTTGTTTATGGAAAAGTGCTTATTTCTGCATTTCAATGTTGTAACTTGCTGAAAACAGTCTACAGTGTTTTCATAACATCTCGAATAAACATAACAAAAACATTTTTTTATCCAGAGTGCTTCAAACATGATTTAGAGCTTGTTTATGGAAAAGTGCTTATTTCTGCATTTCAATGTTGCAACTTGCTGAAAACTGTCCACGGCGTTCATTTCATCTCAACCTAGACACAGCACAGCAAAAATTGGACATCCAGAGTGCATCAAACATGATTTAGAGCTTGTTTATGGAAAGTGCTTATTTTCTGCATTTCAATGTTGCAACTTGCTGAAAACTGTCCACGGCGTTCATTTCATCTCAACCTAGACACAGCACAGCAAAAATTGGATATCCAGAGTGCATCAAACATGATTTAGAGCTTGTTATGGAAAAGTGCTTATTTCTGCATTTCAATGTTGCAACTTGCTGAAAACAGTCTACAGTGTTTTCATACATCTCGAATAAACATAACAAAAACATTTTTTACCAGAGTGCTTCAAACTTGATTTTAGAGCTTGTTTATGGAAAAGTGCTTATTTCTGCATTCAATGTTGCAACTTGCTGAAAACTGTCCACGGCGTTCATTTCATCTCAACCTAGACACAGCACAGCAAAAATTGGATATCCAGAGTGCATCAAACATGATTTTAGAGCTTGTTTATGGAAAAGTGCTTATTTCATGCATTCAATGTTGGACTTGCGTGAAAACAGTCTACAGGTTTCATAACATCTCGAATAAACATAACAAAAACATGTTTATCCAGAGTGCTTCAAACTTGATTTTAGAGCTTGTTTATGGAAAAGTGCTTATTTCTGCAGTTTCAATTTTGCAACTTGCTGAAAACTGTCCACGGCGTTCATTTCATCTCAACCAGACACAGCACAGCAAAACATTTTTGTAATCCTAGAGTGCATTCAAACATGATTTAGGAGGCTTGTTCTGGAAAGTGCTTATTTTCTGCATTTGTTCAATGTTTCAACTTGCTGAACAAAGCTGTCCACGGCCGTTCATGTTTAATGCTCGAACCTAGACCACAAGCACAGCAAAAATTGGACTATTCCCAGCGTGCATCAAACATGATTTAGAGCTTTGTTTATGGAAAAGTGGCTTATTTCTGCATTTCAATGTTGCAACTTGCTGAAAACTGTC
>NW_022263427.1:0-57155 GCF_002021735.2 Oncorhynchus kisutch | reverse complement strand
TTCCAGAGTGCATCAAACATGATTAGAGCTTGTTTATGGAAAAGTGCTTATTTCTGCATTTCAATGTTGCAACTAGCTGAAAACTATCCACGGTGTCATTTAATCTCAACTAGACACAGCACAGCAAAAATTGGACATCCAGAGTGCATCAAACATGATTTAGAGCTTGTTTATGGAAAAGTGCTTATTTCTGCATTTCAATGTTGCAACTGCTGCTGAAAACTATCCACGGTGTTCATTAATCTCAATAGACACAGCACAGCAAAAATTGGACATCCAGAGTGCATCAAACATGATTTAGAGCTTGTTTATGGAAAAGTGCTTATTTCTGCATTTCAATGTTGTAACTTGCTGAAAACAGTCTACAGTGTTCATAACATCTCGAATAAACATACACAAAAATTTTTTTATCCAGAGTGCATCAAACATGATTTAGAGCTTGTTTATGGAAAAGTGCTTATTTCTGCATTTCAATGTTGCAACTGCTGAAAACTATCCACAGTGTTCATTTAATCTCAACTAGACACAGCACAGCAAAACATTGGACATCCAGAGTGCATCAAACATGATTTAGAGCTTGTTTATGGAAAAGTGCTTATTTCTGCATTTCAATGTTGCAACTTGCTGAAAACTATCCACAGTGTTCATTTAATCTCAACTAGACACAGCACAGCAAAAATTGGACATCCAGAGTGCATCAAACATGATTTAGAGCTTGTTTATGGAAAAGTGCTTATTTCTGCATTTCAATGTTGCAACTAGCTGAAAACTATCCACAGTGTTCATTTAATCTCAACTAGACACAGCACAGCTAAAATTGGACATCCAGAGTGCATCAAACATGATTTAGAGCTTGTTTATGGAAAAGTGCTTATTTCTGCATTTCAATGTTGCAACTAGCTGAAAACTATCCACAGTGTTCATTTAATCTCAACTAGACACAGCACAGCTAAAATTGGACATCCAGAGTGCATCAAACATGATTTAGAGCTTGTTTATGGAAAAGTGCTTATTTCTGCATTTCAATGTTGCAACTAGCTGAAAACAGTCACAGTGTTTTCATAACATCTCAAATAGACACAACAAAAAAATTTCATCCAGAGTGCATCAAACATGATTTAGAGCTTGTTTATGGAAAAGTGCTTATTTCTGCATTTCAATGTTGCAACTAGCTGAAAACTATCCACAGTGTTCATTTAATCTCAACTAGACACAGCACAGCAAAAATTGGACATCCAGAGTGCATCAAACATGATTTAGAGCTTGTTTATGGAAAAGTGCTTATTTCTGCATTTCAATGTTGCAACTAGCTGAAAACAATCCACAGTGTTCATTTAATCTCAACTAGACACAGCACAGCTAAAATTGGACATCCAGAGTGCATCAAACATGATTTAGAGCTTGTTTATGGAAAAGTGCTTATTTCTGCATTTCAATGTTGCAACTAGCTGAAAACTATCCACAGTGTTCATTTAATCTCAACTAGACACAGCACAGCTAAAATTGGACATCCAGAGTGCATCAAACATGATTTAGAGCTTGTTTATGGAAAAGTGCTTATTTCTGCATTTCAATGTTGCAACTAGCTGAAAACTATCCACAGTGTTCATTTAATCTCAACTAGACACAGCACAGCAAAAATTGGACATCCAGAGTGCATCAAACATGATTTAGAGCTTGTTTATGGAAAAGTGCTTATTTCTGCATTTCAATGTTGCAACTAGCTGAAAACTATCCACAGTGTTCATTTAATCTCAACTAGACACAGCACAGCTAAAATTGGACATCCAGAGTGCATCAAACATGATTTAGAGCTTGTTTATGGAAAAGTGCTTATTTCTGCATTTCAATGTTGCAACTAGCTGAAAACTATCCACAGTGTTCATTAATCTCAACTAGACACAGCACAGCAAAAATTGGACATCCAGAGTGCATCAAACATGATTTAGAGCTTGTTTATGGAAAAGTGCTTATTTCTGCATTTCAATGTTGCAACTTGCTGAAAACATCCACAGTGTTTCATAAATCTCAATAAACATAACAAAAAATTTTCATCCAGAGTGCATCAAACATGATTTAGAGCTTGTTTATGGAAAAGTGCTTATTTCTGCATTTCAATGTTGCAACTTGCTGAAAACTCCACAGTGTTTTCATAACATCTCGAATAAACACAAAAACATTTTTCATCCAGAGTGCATCAAACATGATTTAGAGCTTGTTTATGGAAAAGTGCTTATTTCTGCATTTCAATGTTGCAACTAGCTGAAAACTATCCACAGTGTTCATTTAATCTCAACTAGACACAGCACAGCAAAAATTGGACATCCAGAGTGCATCAAACATGATTTAGAGCTTGTTTATGGAAAAGTGCTTATTTCTGCATTTCAATGTTGCAACTTGCTGAAAACATCCACAGTGTTCATAATCTCAATAGACACAGCACAAAAAATTGGACATCCAGAGTGCATCAAACATGATTTAGAGCTTGTTTATGGAAAAGTGCTTATTTCTGCATTTCAATGTTGCAACTAGCTGAAAACTATCCACAGTGTTCATTTAATCTCAACTAGACACAGCACAGCAAAAATTGGACATCCAGAGTGCATCAAACATGATTTAGAGCTTGTTTATGGAAAAGTGCTTATTTCTGCATTTCAATGTTGCAACTAGCTGAAAACTATCCACAGTGTTCATTTAATCTCAACTAGACACAGCACAGCAAAAATTGGACATCCAGAGTGCATCAAACATGATTTAGAGCTTGTTTATGGAAAAGTGCTTATTTCTGCATTTCAATGTTGCAACTAGCTGAAAACTATCCACAGTGTTCATTTAATCTCAACTAGACACAGCACAGCTAAAATTGGACATCCAGAGTGCATCAAACATGATTTAGAGCTTGTTTATGGAAAAGTGCTTATTTCTGCATTTCAATGTTGCAACTAGCTGAAAACTATCCACAGTGTTCATTTAATCTCAACTAGACACAGCACAGCAAAAATTGGACATCCAGAGTGCATCAAACATGATTTAGAGCTTGTTTATGGAAAAGTGCTTATTTCTGCATTTCAATGTTGCAACTAGCTGAAAACTATCCACAGTGTTCATTTAATCTCAACTAGACACAGCACAGCAAAAATTGGACATCCAGAGTGCATCAAACATGATTTAGAGCTTGTTTATGGAAAAGTGCTTATTTCTGCATTTCAATGTTGCAACTAGCTGAAAACTATCCACAGTGTTCATTTAATCTCAACTAGACACAGCACAGCTAAAATTGGACATCCAGAGTGCATCAAACATGATTTAGAGCTTGTTTATGGAAAAGTGCTTATTTCTGCATTTCAATGTTGCAACTTGCTGAAAACTATCCACAGTGTTTTCATAACATCTCGAACTAGACACAACAAAAATTGGACATCCAGAGTGCATCAAACATGATTTAGAGCTTGTTTATGGAAAAGTGCTTATTTCTGCATTTCAATGTTGCAACTAGCTGAAAACTATCCACAGTGTTCATTTAATCTCAACTAGACACAGCACAGCAAAAATTGGACATCCAGAGTGCATCAAACATGATTTAGAGCTTGTTTATGGAAAAGTGCTTATTTCTGCATTTCAATGTTGCAACTAGCTGAAAACTATCCACAGTGTTCATTTAATCTCAACTAGACACAGCACAGCTAAAATTGGACATCCAGAGTGCATCAAACATGATTTAGAGCTTGTTTATGGAAAAGTGCTTATTTCTGCATTTCAATGTTGCAACTTGCTGAAAACTATCCACAGTGTTCATTTAATCTCAACTAGACACAGCACAGCAAAAATTGGACATCCAGAGTGCATCAAACATGATTTAGAGCTTGTTTATGGAAAAGTGCTTATTTCTGCATTTCAATGTTGTAACTTGCTGAAAACAGTCTACAGTGTTTTCATAACATCTCGAATAAACATAACAAAAACATTTTTCATCCAGAGTGCTTCAAACATGATTTAGAGCTTGTTTATGGAAAAGTGCTTATTTCTGCATTTCAATGTTGCAACTAGCTGAAAACATCCACAGTGTTCATTCATCTCAACTAGACACAGCACAAAAAAATTGGACATCCAGAGTGCATCAAACATGATTTAGAGCTTGTTTATGGAAAAGTGCTTATTTCTGCATTTCAATGTTGCAACTAGCTGAAAACTATCCACAGTGTTCATTTAATCTCAACTAGACACAGCACAGCAAAAATTGGACATCCAGAGTGCATCAAACATGATTTAGAGCTTGTTTATGGAAAAGTGCTTATTTCTGCATTTCAATGTTGCAACTAGCTGAAAACTATCCACAGTGTTCATTTAATCTCAACTAGACACAGCACAGCTAAAATTGGACATCCAGAGTGCATCAAACATGATTTAGAGCTTGTTTATGGAAAAGTGCTTATTTCTGCATTTCAATGTTGCAACTAGCTGAAAACTATCCACAGTGTTCATTAATCTCAATAGACACAGCACAAAAATTGGACATCCAGAGTGCATCAAACATGATTTAGAGCTTGTTTATGGAAAAGTGCTTATTTCTGCATTTCAATGTTGCAACTAGCTGAAAACTATCCACAGTGTTCATTTAATCTCAACTAGACACAGCACAGCTAAAATTGGACATCCAGAGTGCATCAAACATGATTTAGAGCTTGTTTATGGAAAAGTGCTTATTTCTGCATTTCAATGTTGCAACTAGCTGAAAACTATCCACAGTGTTCATTTAATCTCAACTAGACACAGCACAGCTAAAATTGGACATCCAGAGTGCATCAAACATGATTTAGAGCTTGTTTATGGAAAAGTGCTTATTTCTGCATTTCAATGTTGCAACTAGCTGAAAACTATCCACAGTGTTCATTTAATCTCAACTAGACACAGCACAGCTAAAATTGGACATCCAGAGTGCATCAAACATGATTTAGAGCTTGTTTATGGAAAAGTGCTTATTTCTGCATTTCAATGTTGCAACTTGCTGAAAACAGTCCACAGTGTTTTCATAACATCTCGAATAAACATAACAAAAATTTCATCCAGAGTGCTTCAAACATGATTTAGAGCTTGTTTATGGAAAAGTGCTTATTTCTGCATTTCAATGTTGCAACTTGCTGAAAACAGTCCACAGTGTTTTTAACATCTCGAATAAACAGCAAAAATTTTTCATCCAGAGTGCATCAAACATGATTTAGAGCTTGTTTATGGAAAAGTGCTTATTTCTGCATTTCAATGTTGCAACTAGCTGAAAACTATCCACAGTGTTTAATCTCAACTAGACACAGCACAGCAAAAATTGGACATCCAGAGTGCATCAAACATGATTTAGAGCTTGTTTATGGAAAAGTGCTTATTTCTGCATTTCAATGTTGCAACTAGCTGAAAACTATCCACAGTGTTAATTTAATCTCAACTAGACACAGCACAGCAAAAATTGGACATCCAGAGTGCATCAAACATGATTTAGAGCTTGTTTATGGAAAAGTGCTTATTTCTGCATTTCAATGTTGCAACTAGCTGAAAACTATCCACAGTGTTCATTTAATCTCAACTAGACACAGCACAGCTAAAATTGGACATCCAGAGTGCATCAAACATGATTTAGAGCTTGTTTATGGAAAAGTGCTTATTTCTGCATTTCAATGTTGCAACTAGCTGAAAACTATCCACAGTGTTCATTTAATCTCAACTAGACACAGCACAGCAAAAATTGGACATCCAGAGTGCATCAAACATGATTTAGAGCTTGTTTATGGAAAAGTGCTTATTTCTGCATTTCAATGTTGCAACTTGCTGAAAACAGTCCACAGTGTTCATAAATCTCGAATAGACACAACAAAAAATTGGACATCCAGAGTGCATCAAACATGATTTAGAGCTTGTTTATGGAAAAGTGCTTATTTCTGCATTTCAATGTTGCAACTTGCTGAAAACTATCCACAGTGTTCATAAATCTCAATAGACACAACAAAAAATTGGACATCCAGAGTGCATCAAACATGATTTAGAGCTTGTTTATGGAAAAGTGCTTATTTCTGCATTTCAATGTTGCAACTAGCTGAAAACTATCCACAGTGTTCATTTAATCTCAACTAGACACAGCACAGCTAAAATTGGACATCCAGAGTGCATCAAACATGATTTAGAGCTTGTTTATGGAAAAGTGCTTATTTCTGCATTTCAATGTTGCAACTAGCTGAAAACTATCCACAGTGTTCATTTAATCTCAACTAGACACAGCACAGCTAAAATTGGACATCCAGAGTGCATCAAACATGATTTAGAGCTTGTTTATGGAAAAGTGCTTATTTCTGCATTTCAAATGTTGCAACTTGCTGAAAACTGTCCACGGTGTTCATTTAATCTCAACTAGACACAGCATAGCAAAAATTGGACATCCAGAGTGCTTCAAACATGATTTAGAGCTTGTTTATGGAAAAGTGCTTATTTCTGCATTTCAATGTTGCAACTTGCTGAAAACTATCCACAGTGTTCATTTAATCTCAACTAGACACAGCACAGCAAAAATTGGACATCCAGAGTGCATCAAACATGATTTAGAGCTTGTTTATGGAAAAGTGCTTATTTCTGCATTTCAATGTTGCAACTTGCTGAAAACATCCACAGTGTTCATTTAATCTCAATAGACACAACAAAAAATTGGACATCCAGAGTGCATCAAACATGATTTAGAGCTTGTTTATGGAAAAGTGCTTATTTCTGCATTTCAATGTTGCAACTAGCTGAAAACTATCCACAGTGTTCATTTAATCTCAACTAGACACAGCACAGCAAAAATTGGACATCCAGAGTGCATCAAACATGATTTAGAGCTTGTTTATGGAAAAGTGCTTATTTCTGCATTTCAATGTTGCAACTAGCTGAAAACTATCCACAGTGTTCATTTAATCTCAACTAGACACAGCACAGCAAAAATTGGACATCCAGAGTGCATCAAACATGATTTAGAGCTTGTTTATGGAAAAGTGCTTATTTCTGCATTTCAATGTTGCAACTTGCTGAAAACAGTCCACAGTGTTTTCATAACATCTCAATAAACATAACAAAAAAATTGGACATCCAGAGTGCATCAAACATGATTTAGAGCTTGTTTATGGAAAAGTGCTTATTTCTGCATTTCAATGTTGCAACTTGCTGAAAACAGTCCACAGTGTTTTCATAACATCTCGAATAAACATAACAAAAAATTTTTCATCCAGAGTGCTTCAAACATGATTTAGAGCTTGTTTATGGAAAAGTGCTTATTTCTGCATTTCAATGTTGCAACTTGCTGAAAACTATCCACAGTGTTCATTTAATCTCAACTAGACACAGCACAGCAAAAATTGGACATCCAGAGTGCATCAAACATGATTTAGAGCTTGTTTATGGAAAAGTGCTTATTTCTGCATTTCAATGTTGCAACTTGCTGAAAACTATCCACAGTGTTCATTTAATCTCAACTAGACACAGCACAAAAATTGGACATCCAGAGTGCATCAAACATGATTTAGAGCTTGTTTATGGAAAAGTGCTTATTTCTGCATTTCAATGTTGCAACTTGCTGAAAACTATCCACAGTGTTCATTTAATCTCAACTAGACACAGCACAGCTAAAATTGGACATCCAGAGTGCATCAAACATGATTTAGAGCTTGTTTATGGAAAAGTGCTTATTTCTGCATTTCAATGTTGCAACTTGCTGAAAACTATCCACAGTGTTCATTTAATCTCAACTAGACACAGCACAGCAAAAATTGGACATCCAGAGTGCATCAAACATGATTTAGAGCTTGTTTATGGAAAAGTGCTTATTTCTGCATTTCAATGTTGCAACTTGCTGAAAACTATCCACAGTGTTCATTTAATCTCAACTAGACACAGCACAGCAAAAATTGGACATCCAGAGTGCATCAAACATGATTTAGAGCTTGTTTATGGAAAAGTGCTTATTTCTGCATTTCAATGTTGCAACTTGCTGAAAACTATCCACAGTGTTCATTTATCTCAACTAGACACAGCACAGCAAAAATTGGACATCCAGAGTGCATCAAACATGATTTAGAGCTTGTTTATGGAAAAGTGCTTATTTCTGCATTTCAATGTTGCAACTTGCTGAAAACTATCCACAGTGTTCATTTAATCTCAACTAGACACAGCACAGCAAAAATTGGACATCCAGAGTGCATCAAACATGATTTAGAGCTTGTTTATGGAAAAGTGCTTATTTCTGCATTTCAATGTTGCAACTAGCTGAAAACTATCCACAGTGTTCATTTAATCTCAACTAGACACAGCACAGCAAAAATTGGACATCCAGAGTGCATCAAACATGATTTAGAGCTTGTTTATGGAAAAGTGCTTATTTCTGCATTTCAATGTTGCAACTTGCTGAAAACATCCACAGTGTTCATAACATCTCAATAAACACAACAAAAAAATTGGACATCCAGAGTGCATCAAACATGATTTAGAGCTTGTTTATGGAAAAGTGCTTATTTCTGCATTTCAATGTTGCAACTAGCTGAAAACTATCCACAGTGTTCATTTAATCTCAACTAGACACAGCACAGCAAAAATTGGACATCCAGAGTGCATCAAACATGATTTAGAGCTTGTTTATGGAAAAGTGCTTATTTCTGCATTTCAATGTTGCAACTTGCTGAAAACTATCCACAGTGTTCATTTAATCTCAACTAGACACAGCACAGCAAAAATTGGACATCCAGAGTGCATCAAACATGATTTAGAGCTTGTTTATGGAAAAGTGCTTATTTCTGCATTTCAATGTTGCAACTTGCTGAAAACTATCCACAGTGTTCATTTAATCTCAACTAGACACAGCACAGCAAAAATTGGACATCCAGAGTGCATCAAACATGATTTAGAGCTTGTTTATGGAAAAGTGCTTATTTCTGCATTTCAATGTTGCAACTTGCTGAAAACAGTCCACAGTGTTCATAACATCTCGAATAAACATAACAAAAAATTGGACATCCAGAGTGCATCAAACATGATTTAGAGCTTGTTTATGGAAAAGTGCTTATTTCTGCATTTCAATGTTGCAACTTGCTGAAAACTATCCACAGTGTTCATTTAATCTCAACTAGACACAGCACAGCAAAAATTGGACATCCAGAGTGCATCAAACATGATTTAGAGCTTGTTTATGGAAAAGTGCTTATTTCTGCATTTCAATGTTGCAACTTGCTGAAAACTATCCACAGTGTTCATTTAATCTCAACTAGACACAGCACAGCAAAATTGGACATCCAGAGTGCATCAAACATGATTTAGAGCTTGTTTATGGAAAAGTGCTTATTTCTGCATTTCAATGTTGCAACTTGCTGAAAACTATCCACAGTGTTCATTTAATCTCAACTAGACACAACAAAAATTGGACATCCAGAGTGCATCAAACATGATTTAGAGCTTGTTTATGGAAAAGTGCTTATTTCTGCATTTCAATGTTGCAACTTGCTGAAAACTATCCACAGTGTTCATTTAATCTCAACTAGACACAGCACAGCAAAAATTGGACATCCAGAGTGCATCAAACATGATTTAGAGCTTGTTTATGGAAAAGTGCTTATTTCTGCATTTCAATGTTGCAACTAGCTGAAAACTATCCACAGTGTTCATTTAATCTCAACTAGACACAGCACAGCAAAAATTGGACATCCAGAGTGCATCAAACATGATTTAGAGCTTGTTTATGGAAAAGTGCTTATTTCTGCATTTCAATGTTGCAACTAGCTGAAAACTATCCACAGTGTTCATTTAATCTCAACTAGACACAGCACAGCTAAAATTGGACATCCAGAGTGCATCAAACATGATTTAGAGCTTGTTTATGGAAAAGTGCTTATTTCTGCATTTCAATGTTGCAACTAGCTGAAAACTATCCACAGTGTTCATTTAATCTCAACTAGACACAGCACAGCAAAAATTGGACATCCAGAGTGCATCAAACATGATTTAGAGCTTGTTTATGGAAAAGTGCTTATTTCTGCATTTCAATGTTGCAACTTGCTGAAAACAGTCCACAGTGTTTTCATAACATCTCGAATAAACATAACAAAAAAATTTTTCATCCAGAGTGCTTCAAACATGATTTAGAGCTTGTTTATGGAAAAGTGCTTATTTCTGCATTTCAATGTTGCAACTTGCTGAAAACAGTCCACAGTGTTCATAACATCTCAATAAACACAGCACAAAAAAATTGGACATCCAGAGTGCATCAAACATGATTTAGAGCTTGTTTATGGAAAAGTGCTTATTTCTGCATTTCAATGTTGCAACTAGCTGAAAACTATCCACAGTGTTCATTTAATCTCAACTAGACACAGCACAGCAAAAATTGGACATCCAGAGTGCATCAAACATGATTTAGAGCTTGTTTATGGAAAAGTGCTTATTTCTGCATTTCAATGTTGCAACTAGCTGAAAACTATCCACAGTGTTCATTTAATCTCAACTAGACACAGCACAGCAAAAATTGGACATCCAGAGTGCATCAAACATGATTTAGAGCTTGTTTATGGAAAAGTGCTTATTTCTGCATTTCAATGTTGCAACTTGCTGAAAACTATCCACGGTGTTCATTTAATCTCAACTAGACACAGCACAGCAAAAATTGGACATCCAGAGTGCATCAAACATGATTTAGAGCTTGTTTATGGAAAAGTGCTTATTTCTGCATTTCAATGTTGCAACTAGCTGAAAACTATCCACAGTGTTCATTTAATCTCAACTAGACACAGCACAGCTAAAATTGGACATCCAGAGTGCATCAAACATGATTTAGAGCTTGTTTATGGAAAAGTGCTTATTTCTGCATTTCAATGTTGCAACTTGCTGAAAACAGTCCACAGTGTTTTCATAACATCTCGAATAAACATAACAAAAAAATTTTTCATCCAGAGTGCATCAAACATGATTTAGAGCTTGTTTATGGAAAAGTGCTTATTTCTGCATTTCAATGTTGCAACTTGCTGAAAACAGTCCACAGTGTTTTCATAACATCTCGAATAAACATAACAAAAAAATTTTTCATCCAGAGTGCATCAAACATGATTTAGAGCTTGTTTATGGAAAAGTGCTTATTTCTGCATTTCAATGTTGCAACTTGCTGAAAACAGTCCACAGTGTTCATAACATCTCAATAGACACAGCACAGCAAAATTGGACATCCAGAGTGCATCAAACATGATTTAGAGCTTGTTTATGGAAAAGTGCTTATTTCTGCATTTCAATGTTGCAACTAGCTGAAAACTATCCACAGTGTTCATTTAATCTCAACTAGACACAGCACAGCAAAAATTGGACATCCAGAGTGCATCAAACATGATTTAGAGCTTGTTTATGGAAAAGTGCTTATTTCTGCATTTCAATGTTGCAACTTGCTGAAAACTATCCACAGTGTTCATTTAATCTCAACTAGACACAGCACAGCAAAATTGGACATCCAGAGTGCATCAAACATGATTTAGAGCTTGTTTATGGAAAAGTGCTTATTTCTGCATTTCAATGTTGCAACTTGCTGAAAACTATCCACAGTGTTCATTTAATCTCAACTAGACACAGCACAGCAAAATTGGACATCCAGAGTGCATCAAACATGATTTAGAGCTTGTTTATGGAAAAGTGCTTATTTCTGCATTTCAATGTTGCAACTAGCTGAAAACTATCCACAGTGTTCATTTAATCTCAACTAGACACAGCACAGCAAAAATTGGACATCCAGAGTGCATCAAACATGATTTAGAGCTTGTTTATGGAAAAGTGCTTATTTCTGCATTTCAATGTTGCAACTTGCTGAAAACTATCCACAGTGTTCATTTAATCTCAACTAGACACAGCACAGCAAAAATTGGACATCCAGAGTGCATCAAACATGATTTAGAGCTTGTTTATGGAAAAGTGCTTATTTCTGCATTTCAATGTTGCAACTTGCTGAAAACAGTCCACAGTGTTTTCATAACATCTCGAATAAACATAACAAAAAAATTTTTCATCCAGAGTGCTTCAAACATGATTTAGAGCTTGTTTATGGAAAAGTGCTTATTTCTGCATTTCAATGTTGCAACTTGCTGAAAACTATCCACAGTGTTCATTTAATCTCAACTAGACACAGCACAAAAAATTGGACATCCAGAGTGCATCAAACATGATTTAGAGCTTGTTTATGGAAAAGTGCTTATTTCTGCATTTCAATGTTGCAACTAGCTGAAAACTATCCACAGTGTTCATTTAATCTCAACTAGACACAGCACAGCTAAAATTGGACATCCAGAGTGCATCAAACATGATTTAGAGCTTGTTTATGGAAAAGTGCTTATTTCTGCATTTCAATGTTGCAACTAGCTGAAAACTATCCACAGTGTTCATTTAATCTCAACTAGACACAGCACAGCAAAAATTGGACATCCAGAGTGCATCAAACATGATTTAGAGCTTGTTTATGGAAAAGTGCTTATTTCTGCATTTCAATGTTGCAACTAGCTGAAAACTATCCACAGTGTTCATTTAATCTCAACTAGACACAGCACAGCTAAAATTGGACATCCAGAGTGCATCAAACATGATTTAGAGCTTGTTTATGGAAAAGTGCTTATTTCTGCATTTCAATGTTGCAACTTGCTGAAAACATCCACAGTGTTCATTTAATCTCAACTAGACACAGCACAGCAAAAATTGGACATCCAGAGTGCATCAAACATGATTTAGAGCTTGTTTATGGAAAAGTGCTTATTTCTGCATTTCAATGTTGCAACTTGCTGAAAACAGTCCACAGTGTTCATAACATCTCGAATAAACATAACAAAAAATTTTTCATCCAGAGTGCATCAAACATGATTTAGAGCTTGTTTATGGAAAAGTGCTTATTTCTGCATTTCAATGTTGCAACTTGCTGAAAACAGTCCACAGTGTTTTCATAACATCTCGAATAAACATAACAAAAAATTTTTCATCCAGAGTGCTTCAAACATGATTTAGAGCTTGTTTATGGAAAAGTGCTTATTTCTGCATTTCAATGTTGCAACTAGCTGAAAACTATCCACAGTGTTCATTTAATCTCAACTAGACACAGCACAGCTAAAATTGGACATCCAGAGTGCATCAAACATGATTTAGAGCTTGTTTATGGAAAAGTGCTTATTTCTGCATTTCAATGTTGCAACTAGCTGAAAACTATCCACAGTGTTCATTTAATCTCAACTAGACACAGCACAGCTAAAATTGGACATCCAGAGTGCATCAAACATGATTTAGAGCTTGTTTATGGAAAAGTGCTTATTTCTGCATTTCAATGTTGCAACTAGCTGAAAACTATCCACAGTGTTCATTTAATCTCAACTAGACACAGCATCCAGAGTGCATCAAACATGATTTAGAGCTTGTTTATGGAAAAGTGCTTATTTCTGCATTTCAATGTTGCAACTAGCTGAAAACTATCCACAGTGTTCATTTAATCTCAACTAGACACAGCACAGCTAAAATTGGACATCCAGAGTGCATCAAACATGATTTAGAGCTTGTTTATGGAAAAGTGCTTATTTCTGCATTTCAATGTTGCAACTAGCTGAAAACTATCCACAGTGTTCATTTAATCTCAACTAGACACAGCACAGCTAAAATTGGACATCCAGAGTGCATCAAACATGATTTAGAGCTTGTTTATGGAAAAGTGCTTATTTCTGCATTTCAATGTTGCAACTAGCTGAAAACTATCCACAGTGTTCATTTAATCTCAACTAGACACAGCACAGCTAAAATTGGACATCCAGAGTGCATCAAACATGATTTAGAGCTTGTTTATGGAAAAGTGCTTATTTCTGCATTTCAATGTTGCAACTTGCTGAAAACAGTCCACAGTGTTTTCATAACATCTCGAATAAACATAACAAAATTTTTCATCCAGAGTGCTTCAAACATGATTTAGAGCTTGTTTATGGAAAAGTGCTTATTTCTGCATTTCAATGTTGCAACTTGCTGAAAACAGTCCACAGTGTTTTCATAACATCTCGAATAAACATAACAAAAACATTTTTCATCCAGAGTGCTTCAAACATGATTTAGAGCTTGTTTATGGAAAAGTGCTTATTTCTGCATTTCAATGTTGCAACTAGCTGAAAACAGTCCACAGTGTTCATAACATCTCAATAACACAGCACAAAAATTTTTCATCCAGAGTGCATCAAACATGATTTAGAGCTTGTTTATGGAAAAGTGCTTATTTCTGCATTTCAATGTTGCAACTAGCTGAAAACTATCCACAGTGTTCATTTAATCTCAACTAGACACAGCACAGCTAAAATTGGACATCCAGAGTGCATCAAACATGATTTAGAGCTTGTTTATGGAAAAGTGCTTATTTCTGCATTTCAATGTTGCAACTAGCTGAAAACTATCCACAGTGTTCATTTAATCTCAACTAGACACAGCACAGCTAAAATTGGACATCCAGAGTGCATCAAACATGATTTAGAGCTTGTTTATGGAAAAGTGCTTATTTCTGCATTTCAATGTTGCAACTAGCTGAAAACTATCCACAGTGTTCATTTAATCTCAACTAGACACAGCACAGCTAAAATTGGACATCCAGAGTGCATCAAACATGATTTAGAGCTTGTTTATGGAAAAGTGCTTATTTCTGCATTTCAATGTTGCAACTAGCTGAAAACTATCCACAGTGTTCATTTAATCTCAACTAGACACAGCACAGCTAAAATTGGACATCCAGAGTGCATCAAACATGATTTAGAGCTTGTTTATGGAAAAGTGCTTATTTCTGCATTTCAATGTTGCAACTAGCTGAAAACTATCCACAGTGTTCATTTAATCTCAACTAGACACAGCACAGCTAAAATTGGACATCCAGAGTGCATCAAACATGATTTAGAGCTTGTTTATGGAAAAGTGCTTATTTCTGCATTTCAATGTTGCAACTTGCTGAAAACAGTCCACAGTGTTTTCATAACATCTCGAATAAACATAACAAAAACATTTTCATCCAGAGTGCTTCAAACATGATTTAGAGCTTGTTTATGGAAAAGTGCTTATTTCTGCATTTCAATGTTGCAACTAGCTGAAAACTATCCACAGTGTTCATTTAATCTCAACTAGACACAGCACAGCTAAAATTGGACATCCAGAGTGCATCAAACATGATTTAGAGCTTGTTTATGGAAAAGTGCTTATTTCTGCATTTCAATGTTGCAACTAGCTGAAAACTATCCACAGTGTTCATTTAATCTCAACTAGACACAGCACAGCTAAAATTGGACATCCAGAGTGCATCAAACATGATTTAGAGCTTGTTTATGGAAAAGTGCTTATTTCTGCATTTCAATGTTGCAACTTGCTGAAAACAGTCCACAGTGTTTTCATAACATCTCGAATAAACAGCACAAAAATTTTTCATCCAGAGTGCTTCAAACATGATTTAGAGCTTGTTTATGGAAAAGTGCTTATTTCTGCATTTCAATGTTGCAACTAGCTGAAAACTATCCACAGTGTTCATTTAATCTCAACTAGACACAGCACAGCTAAAATTGGACATCCAGAGTGCATCAAACATGATTTAGAGCTTGTTTATGGAAAAGTGCTTATTTCTGCATTTCAATGTTGCAACTAGCTGAAAACAGTCTACAGTGTTTTCATAACATCTCGAATAAACATAACAAAAAATTTTTCATCCAGAGTGCTTCAAACATGATTTAGAGCTTGTTTATGGAAAAGTGCTTATTTCTGCATTTCAATGTTGCAACTTGCTGAAAACAGTCCACAGTGTTTTCATAACATCTCGAATAAACAGCACAAAAATTTTTCATCCAGAGTGCATCAAACATGATTTAGAGCTTGTTTATGGAAAAGTGCTTATTTCTGCATTTCAATGTTGCAACTAGCTGAAAACTATCCACAGTGTTCATTTAATCTCAACTAGACACAGCACAGCTAAAATTGGACATCCAGAGTGCATCAAACATGATTTAGAGCTTGTTTATGGAAAAGTGCTTATTTCTGCATTTCAATGTTGCAACTAGCTGAAAACTATCCACAGTGTTCATTTAATCTCAACTAGACACAGCACAGCTAAAATTGGACATCCAGAGTGCATCAAACATGATTTAGAGCTTGTTTATGGAAAAGTGCTTATTTCTGCATTTCAATGTTGCAACTAGCTGAAAACTATCCACAGTGTTCATTTAATCTCAACTAGACACAGCACAGCTAAAATTGGACATCCAGAGTGCATCAAACATGATTTAGAGCTTGTTTATGGAAAAGTGCTTATTTCTGCATTTCAATGTTGCAACTAGCTGAAAACTATCCACAGTGTTCATTTAATCTCAACTAGACACAGCACAGCTAAAATTGGACATCCAGAGTGCATCAAACATGATTTAGAGCTTGTTTATGGAAAAGTGCTTATTTCTGCATTTCAATGTTGCAACTAGCTGAAAACTATCCACAGTGTTCATTTAATCTCAACTAGACACAGCACAGCTAAAATTGGACATCCAGAGTGCATCAAACATGATTTAGAGCTTGTTTATGGAAAAGTGCTTATTTCTGCATTTCAATGTTGCAACTTGCTGAAAACAGTCCACAGTGTTTTCATAACATCTCGAATAAACATAACAAAAACATTTTTCATCCAGAGTGCTTCAAACATGATTTAGAGCTTGTTTATGGAAAAGTGCTTATTTCTGCATTTCAATGTTGCAACTTGCTGAAAACAGTCCACAGTGTTTTCATAACATCTCGAATAAACACACAAAAACATTTTTCATCCAGAGTGCTTCAAACATGATTTAGAGCTTGTTTATGGAAAAGTGCTTATTTCTGCATTTCAATGTTGCAACTAGCTGAAAACTATCCACAGTGTTCATTTAATCTCAACTAGACACAGCACAGCTAAAATTGGACATCCAGAGTGCATCAAACATGATTTAGAGCTTGTTTATGGAAAAGTGCTTATTTCTGCATTTCAATGTTGCAACTAGCTGAAAACTATCCACAGTGTTCATTTAATCTCAACTAGACACAGCACAGCTAAAATTGGACATCCAGAGTGCATCAAACATGATTTAGAGCTTGTTTATGGAAAAGTGCTTATTTCTGCATTTCAATGTTGCAACTAGCTGAAAACTATCCACAGTGTTCATTTAATCTCAACTAGACACAGCACAGCTAAAATTGGACATCCAGAGTGCATCAAACATGATTTAGAGCTTGTTTATGGAAAAGTGCTTATTTCTGCATTTC
Organism: Oncorhynchus kisutch; assembly: GCF_002021735.2. Classification (NCBI taxonomy): domain Eukaryota; kingdom Metazoa; phylum Chordata; class Actinopteri; order Salmoniformes; family Salmonidae; genus Oncorhynchus; species Oncorhynchus kisutch. Next base: position 39,857 of record NW_022263427.1, on the reverse strand, counting down.
AATGTTGCAACTAGCTGAAAACTATCCACAGTGTTCATTTAATCTCAACTAGACACAGCACAGCTAAAATTGGACATCCAGAGTGCATCAAACATGATTTAGAGCTTGTTTATGGAAAAGTGCTTATTTCTGCATTTCAATGTTGCAACTAGCTGAAAACTATCCACAGTGTTCATTTAATCTCAACTAGACACAGCACAGCTAAAATTGGACATCCAGAGTGCATCAAACATGATTTAGAGCTTGTTTATGGAAAAGTGCTTATTTCTGCATTTCAATGTTGCAACTTGCTGAAAACAGTCCACAGTGTTTTCATAACATCTCGAATAAACATAACAAAAATTTTCATCCAGAGTGCTTCAAACATGATTTAGAGCTTGTTTATGGAAAAGTGCTTATTTCTGCATTTCAATGTTGCAACTTGCTGAAAACAGTCCACAGTGTTTTCATAACATCTCGAATAAACATAACAAAAACATTTTTCATCCAGAGTGCTTCAAACATGATTTAGAGCTTGTTTATGGAAAAGTGCTTATTTCTGCATTTCAATGTTGCAACTAGCTGAAAACAGTCCACAGTGTTTTCATAACATCTCGAATAAACACACAAAAAAATTTTCATCCAGAGTGCATCAAACATGATTTAGAGCTTGTTTATGGAAAAGTGCTTATTTCTGCATTTCAATGTTGCAACTAGCTGAAAACTATCCACAGTGTTCATTTAATCTCAACTAGACACAGCACAGCTAAAATTGGACATCCAGAGTGCATCAAACATGATTTAGAGCTTGTTTATGGAAAAGTGCTTATTTCTGCATTTCAATGTTGCAACTAGCTGAAAACTATCCACAGTGTTCATTTAATCTCAACTAGACACAGCACAGCTAAAATTGGACATCCAGAGTGCATCAAACATGATTTAGAGCTTGTTTATGGAAAAGTGCTTATTTCTGCATTTCAATGTTGCAACTAGCTGAAAACTATCCACAGTGTTCATTTAATCTCAACTAGACACAGCACAGCTAAAATTGGACATCCAGAGTGCATCAAACATGATTTAGAGCTTGTTTATGGAAAAGTGCTTATTTCTGCATTTCAATGTTGCAACTTGCTGAAAACAGTCCACAGTGTTTTCATAACATCTCGAATAAACATAACAAAAAATTTTTCATCCAGAGTGCTTCAAACATGATTTAGAGCTTGTTTATGGAAAAGTGCTTATTTCTGCATTTCAATGTTGCAACTAGCTGAAAACTATCCACAGTGTTCATTTAATCTCAACTAGACACAGCACAGCTAAAATTGGACATCCAGAGTGCATCAAACATGATTTAGAGCTTGTTTATGGAAAAGTGCTTATTTCTGCATTTCAATGTTGCAACTAGCTGAAAACTATCCACAGTGTTCATTTAATCTCAACTAGACACAGCACAGCTAAATTGGACATCCAGAGTGCATCAAACATGATTTAGAGCTTGTTTATGGAAAAGTGCTTATTTCTGCATTTCAATGTTGCAACTAGCTGAAAACTATCCACAGTGTTCATTTAATCTCAACTAGACACAGCACAGCTAAAATTGGACATCCAGAGTGCATCAAACATGATTTAGAGCTTGTTTATGGAAAAGTGCTTATTTCTGCATTTCAATGTTGCAACTAGCTGAAAACTATCCACAGTGTTCATTTAATCTCAACTAGACACAGCACAGCTAAAATTGGACATCCAGAGTGCATCAAACATGATTTAGAGCTTGTTTATGGAAAAGTGCTTATTTCTGCATTTCAATGTTGCAACTTGCTGAAAACAGTCCACAGTGTTTTCATAACATCTCGAATAAACATAACAAAAACATTTTTCATCCAGAGTGCTTCAAACATGATTTAGAGCTTGTTTATGGAAAAGTGCTTATTTCTGCATTTCAATGTTGCAACTTGCTGAAAACAGTCCACAGTGTTTTCATAACATCTCGAATAAACATAACAAAAACATTTTCATCCAGAGTGCTTCAAACATGATTTAGAGCTTGTTTATGGAAAAGTGCTTATTTCTGCATTTCAATGTTGCAACTAGCTGAAAACAGTCCACAGTGTTTTCATAACATCTCGAATAAACAGCACAAAAAATTTTCATCCAGAGTGCATCAAACATGATTTAGAGCTTGTTTATGGAAAAGTGCTTATTTCTGCATTTCAATGTTGCAACTAGCTGAAAACTATCCACAGTGTTCATTTAATCTCAACTAGACACAGCACAGCTAAAATTGGACATCCAGAGTGCATCAAACATGATTTAGAGCTTGTTTATGGAAAAGTGCTTATTTCTGCATTTCAATGTTGCAACTAGCTGAAAACTATCCACAGTGTTCATTTAATCTCAACTAGACACAGCACAGCTAAAATTGGACATCCAGAGTGCATCAAACATGATTTAGAGCTTGTTTATGGAAAAGTGCTTATTTCTGCATTTCAATGTTGCAACTAGCTGAAAACTATCCACAGTGTTCATTTAATCTCAACTAGACACAGCACAGCTAAAATTGGACATCCAGAGTGCATCAAACATGATTTAGAGCTTGTTTATGGAAAAGTGCTTATTTCTGCATTTCAATGTTGTAACTTGCTGAAAACAGTCTACAGTGTTTTCATAACATCTCGAATAAACATAACAAAAACATTTTTCATCCAGAGTGCTTCAAACATGATTTAGAGCTTGTTTATGGAAAAGTGCTTATTTCTGCATTTCAATGTTGCAACTTGCTGAAAACAGTCTACAGTGTTTTCATAACATCTCGAATAAACATAACAAAAATTTTTCATCCAGAGTGCTTCAAACATGATTTAGAGCTTGTTTATGGAAAAGTGCTTATTTCTGCATTTCAATGTTGCAACTAGCTGAAAACTATCCACAGTGTTCATTTAATCTCAACTAGACACAGCACAGCTAAAATTGGACATCCAGAGTGCATCAAACATGATTTAGAGCTTGTTTATGGAAAAGTGCTTATTTCTGCATTTCAATGTTGCAACTAGCTGAAAACTATCCACAGTGTTCATTTAATCTCAACTAGACACAGCACAGCTAAAATTGGACATCCAGAGTGCATCAAACATGATTTAGAGCTTGTCTCTTATACACATCTCAGTCGACAGTGTTTTCATAACATCTCGAATAAACATAATAAAAACATTTTTCATCCGGAGTGCTCCATATAGGATTTAGAGCTTGTTTATGGAAAAGTGCTTATTTCTGCATTTCAATGTTGCAACTAGCTGAAAACAGTCCACAGTGTTTTCATAACATCTCGAATAAACATAACAAAAACATTTTTCATCCAGAGTGCTTCAAACATGATTTAGAGCTTGTTTATGGAAAAGTGCTTATTTCTGCATTTCAATGTTGCAACTAGCTGAAAACTATCCACAGTGTTCATTTAATCTCAACTAGACACAGCACAGCTAAAATTGGACATCCAGAGTGCATCAAACATGATTTAGAGCTTGTTTATGGAAAAGTGCTTATTTCTGCATTTCAATGTTGCAACTAGCTGAAAACTATCCACAGTGTTCATTTAATCTCAACTAGACACAGCACAGCTAAAATTGGACATCCAGAGTGCATCAAACATGATTTAGAGCTTGTTTATGGAAAAGTGCTTATTTCTGCATTTCAATGTTGCAACTAGCTGAAAACTATCCACAGTGTTCATTTAATCTCAACTAGACACAGCACAGCTAAAATTGGACATCCAGAGTGCATCAAACATGATTTAGAGCTTGTTTATGGAAAAGTGCTTATTTCTGCATTTCAATGTTGCAACTAGCTGAAAACTATCCACAGTGTTCATTAATCTCAACTAGACACAGCACAGCTAAAATTGGACATCCAGAGTGCATCAAACATGATTTAGAGCTTGTTTATGGAAAAGTGCTTATTTCTGCATTTCAATGTTGCAACTAGCTGAAAACTATCCACAGTGTTCATTTAATCTCAACTAGACACAGCACAGCTAAAATTGGACATCCAGAGTGCATCAAACATGATTTAGAGCTTGTTTATGGAAAAGTGCTTATTTCTGCATTTCAATGTTGCAACTAGCTGAAAACTATCCACAGTGTTCATTAAATCTCAACTAGACACAGCACAGCTAAAATTGGACATCCAGAGTGCTTCAAACATGATTTAGAGCTTGTTTATGGAAAAGTGCTTATTTCTGCATTTCAATGTTGCAACTTGCTGAAAACAGTCCACAGTGTTTTCATAACATCTCGAATAAACATAACAAAAACATTTTTCATCCAGAGTGCTTCAAACATGATTTAGAGCTTGTTTATGGAAAAGTGCTTATTTCTGCATTTCAATGTTGCAACTAGCTGAAAACTATCCACAGTGTTCATTTAATCTCAACTAGACACAGCACAGCTAAAATTGGACATCCAGAGTGCATCAAACATGATTTAGAGCTTGTTTATGGAAAAGTGCTTATTTCTGCATTTCAATGTTGCAACTAGCTGAAAACTATCCACAGTGTTCATTTAATCTCAACTAGACACAGCACAGCTAAAATTGGACATCCAGAGTGCATCAAACATGATTTAGAGCTTGTTTATGGAAAAGTGCTTATTTCTGCATTTCAATGTTGCAACTAGCTGAAAACAGTCTACAGTGTTTTCATAACATCTCGAATAAACAGCACAAAACATTTTTCATCCAGAGTGCATCAAACATGATTTAGAGCTTGTTTATGGAAAAGTGCTTATTTCTGCATTTCAATGTTGCAACTAGCTGAAAACTATCCACAGTGTTCATTTAATCTCAACTAGACACAGCACAGCTAAAATTGGACATCCAGAGTGCATCAAACATGATTTAGAGCTTGTTTATGGAAAAGTGCTTATTTCTGCATTTCAATGTTGCAACTAGCTGAAAACTATCCACAGTGTTCATTTAATCTCAACTAGACACAGCACAGCTAAAATTGGACATCCAGAGTGCATCAAACATGATTTAGAGCTTGTTTATGGAAAAGTGCTTATTTCTGCATTTCAATGTTGCAACTAGCTGAAAACTATCCACAGTGTTCATTTAATCTCAACTAGACACAGCACAGCTAAAATTGGACATCCAGAGTGCATCAAACATGATTTAGAGCTTGTTTATGGAAAAGTGCTTATTTCTGCATTTCAATGTTGCAACTAGCTGAAAACTATCCACAGTGTTCATTTAATCTCAACTAGACACAGCACAGCTAAAATTGGACATCCAGAGTGCATCAAACATGATTTAGAGCTTGTTTATGGAAAAGTGCTTATTTCTGCATTTCAATGTTGCAACTTGCTGAAAACAGTCCACAGTGTTTTCATAACATCTCGAATAAACATAACAAAAAATTTTCATCCAGAGTGCATCAAACATGATTTAGAGCTTGTTTATGGAAAAGTGCTTATTTCTGCATTTCAATGTTGCAACTAGCTGAAAACAGTCCACAGTGTTTTCATAACATCTCGAATAAACATAACAAAAAATTTTTCATCCAGAGTGCTTCAAACATGATTTAGAGCTTGTTTATGGAAAAGTGCTTATTTCTGCATTTCAATGTTGCAACTAGCTGAAAACTATCCACAGTGTTCATTTAATCTCAACTAGACACAGCACAGCTAAAATTGGACATCCAGAGTGCATCAAACATGATTTAGAGCTTGTTTATGGAAAAGTGCTTATTTCTGCATTTCAATGTTGCAACTAGCTGAAAACTATCCACAGTGTTCATTTAATCTCAACTAGACACAGCACAGCTAAAATTGGACATCCAGAGTGCATCAAACATGATTTAGAGCTAAAAGTCAACAGTGTTTTCATAACATCTCGAATAAACATAACAAAAACATTTTTCATCCAGAGTGCTTCAAACATGATTTAGAGCTTGTTTATGGAAAAGTGCTTATTTCTGCATTTCAATGTTGCAACTAGCTGAAAACAGTCCACAGTGTTTTCATAACATCTCGAATAAACATAACAAAAACATTTTTCATCCAGAGTGCTTCAAACATGATTTAGAGCTTGTTTATGGAAAAGTGCTTATTTCTGCATTTCAATGTTGCAACTAGCTGAAAACTATCCACAGTGTTCATTTAATCTCAACTAGACACAGCACAGCTAAAATTGGACATCCAGAGTGCATCAAACATGATTTAGAGCTTGTTTATGGAAAAGTGCTTATTTCTGCATTTCAATGTTGCAACTAGCTGAAAACTATCCACAGTGTTCATTTAATCTCAACTAGACACAGCACAGCTAAAATTGGACATCCAGAGTGCATCAAACATGATTTAGAGCTAAAAGTCAACAGTGTTTTCATAACATCTCGAATAAACATAATAAAACATTTTTCATCCAGAGTGCTTCAAACATGATTTAGAGCTTGTTTATGGAAAAGTGCTTATTTCTGCATTTCAATGTTGCAACTAGCTGAAAACAGTCCACAGTGTTTTCATAACATCTCGAATAAACATAACAAAAACATTTTTCATCCAGAGTGCTTCAAACATGATTTAGAGCTTGTTTATGGAAAAGTGCTTATTTCTGCATTTCAATGTTGCAACTAGCTGAAAACTATCCACAGTGTTCATTTAATCTCAACTAGACACAGCACAGCTAAAATTGGACATCCAGAGTGCATCAAACATGATTTAGAGCTTGTTTATGGAAAAGTGCTTATTTCTGCATTTCAATGTTGCAACTAGCTGAAAACTATCCACAGTGTTCATTTAATCTCAACTAGACACAGCACAGCTAAAATTGGACATCCAGAGTGCATCAAACATGATTTAGAGCTTGTTTATGGAAAAGTGCTTATTTCTGCATTTCAATGTTGCAACTAGCTGAAAACTATCCACAGTGTTCATTTAATCTCAACTAGACACAGCACAGCTAAAATTGGACATCCAGAGTGCATCAAACATGATTTAGAGCTTGTTTATGGAAAAGTGCTTATTTCTGCATTTCAATGTTGCAACTAGCTGAAAACTATCCACAGTGTTCATTTAATCTCAACTAGACACAGCACAGCTAAAATTGGACATCCAGAGTGCATCAAACATGATTTAGAGCTTGTTTATGGAAAAGTGCTTATTTCTGCATTTCAATGTTGCAACTAGCTGAAAACTATCCACAGTGTTCATTTAATCTCAACTAGACACAGCACAGCTAAAATTGGACATCCAGAGTGCATCAAACATGATTTAGAGCTTGTTTATGGAAAAGTGCTTATTTCTGCATTTCAATGTTGCAACTAGCTGAAAACTATCCACAGTGTTCATTTAATCTCAACTAGACACAGCACAGCTAAAATTGGACATCCAGAGTGCATCAAACATGATTTAGAGCTAAAAAGTCAACAGTGTTTTCATAACATCTCGAATAAACATAACAAAAACATTTTTCATCCAGAGTGCTTCAAACATGATTTAGAGCTTGTTTATGGAAAAGTGCTTATTTCTGCATTTCAATGTTGCAACTAGCTGAAAACAGTCCACAGTGTTTTCATAACATCTCGAATAAACATAACAAAAATTTTTCATCCAGAGTGCATCAAACATGATTTAGAGCTTGTTTATGGAAAAGTGCTTATTTCTGCATTTCAATGTTGCAACTAGCTGAAAACTATCCACAGTGTTCATTTAATCTCAACTAGACACAGCACAGCTAAAATTGGACATCCAGAGTGCATCAAACATGATTTAGAGCTTGTTTATGGAAAAGTGCTTATTTCTGCATTTCAATGTTGCAACTAGCTGAAAACTATCCACAGTGTTCATTTAATCTCAACTAGACACAGCACAGCTAAAATTGGACATCCAGAGTGCATCAAACATGATTTAGAGCTTGTTTATGGAAAAGTGCTTATTTCTGCATTTCAATGTTGCAACTAGCTGAAAACTATCCACAGTGTTCATTTAATCTCAACTAGACACAGCACAGCTAAAATTGGACATCCAGAGTGCATCAAACATGATTTAGAGCTTGTTTATGGAAAAGTGCTTATTTCTGCATTTCAATGTTGCAACTAGCTGAAAACTATCCACAGTGTTCATTTAATCTCAACTAGACACAGCACAGCTAAAATTGGACATCCAGAGTGCATCAAACATGATTTAGAGCTTGTTTATGGAAAAGTGCTTATTTCTGCATTTCAATGTTGCAACTAGCTGAAAACTATCCACAGTGTTCATTTAATCTCAACTAGACACAGCACAGCTAAAATTGGACATCCAGAGTGCATCAAACATGATTTAGAGCTTGTTTATGGAAAAGTGCTTATTTCTGCATTTCAATGTTGCAACTAGCTGAAAACTATCCACAGTGTTCATTTAATCTCAACTAGACACAGCACAGCTAAAATTGGACATCCAGAGTGCATCAAACATGATTTAGAGCTTGTTTATGGAAAAGTGCTTATTTCTGCATTTCAATGTTGCAACTTGCTGAAAACAGTCCACAGTGTTTTCATAACATCTCGAATAAACATAACAAAAACATTTTTCATCCAGAGTGCTTCAAACATGATTTAGAGCTTGTTTATGGAAAAGTGCTTATTTCTGCATTTCAATGTTGCAACTAGCTGAAAACTATCCACAGTGTTCATTTAATCTCAACTAGACACAGCACAGCTAAAATTGGACATCCAGAGTGCATCAAACATGATTTAGAGCTTGTTTATGGAAAAGTGCTTATTTCTGCATTTCAATGTTGCAACTAGCTGAAAACTATCCACAGTGTTCATTTAATCTCAACTAGACACAGCACAGCTAAAATTGGACATCCAGAGTGCATCAAACATGATTTAGAGCTTGTTTATGGAAAAGTGCTTATTTCTGCATTTCAATGTTGCAACTAGCTGAAAACTATCCACAGTGTTCATTTAATCTCAACTAGACACAGCACAGCTAAAATTGGACATCCAGAGTGCATCAAACATGATTTAGAGCTTGTTTATGGAAAAGTGCTTATTTCTGCATTTCAATGTTGCAACTTGCTGAAAACTATCCACAGTGTTCATTTAATCTCAACTAGACACAGCACAGCTAAAATTGGACATCCAGAGTGCATCAAACATGATTTAGAGCTTGTTTATGGAAAAGTGCTTATTTCTGCATTTCAATGTTGCAACTTGCTGAAAACAGTCTACAGTGTTTTCATAACATCTCGAATAAACATAACAAAAACATTTTTCATCCAGAGTGCTTCAAACATGATTTAGAGCTTGTTTATGGAAAAGTGCTTATTTCTGCATTTCAATGTTGCAACTTGCTGAAAACAGTCCACAGTGTTTTCATAACATCTCGAATAAACAGCACAAAAAATTTTTCATCCAGAGTGCTTCAAACATGATTTAGAGCTTGTTTATGGAAAAGTGCTTATTTCTGCATTTCAATGTTGCAACTAGCTGAAAACTATCCACAGTGTTCATTTAATCTCAACTAGACACAGCACAGCTAAAATTGGACATCCAGAGTGCATCAAACATGATTTAGAGCTTGTTTATGGAAAAGTGCTTATTTCTGCATTTCAATGTTGCAACTAGCTGAAAACTATCCACAGTGTTCATTTAATCTCAACTAGACACAGCACAGCTAAAATTGGACATCCAGAGTGCATCAAACATGATTTAGAGCTTGTTTATGGAAAAGTGCTTATTTCTGCATTTCAATGTTGCAACTAGCTGAAAACTATCCACAGTGTTCATTTAATCTCAACTAGACACAGCACAGCTAAAATTGGACATCCAGAGTGCATCAAACATGATTTAGAGCTTGTTTATGGAAAAGTGCTTATTTCTGCATTTCAATGTTGCAACTTGCTGAAAACTATCCACAGTGTTCATTTAATCTCAACTAGACACAGCACAGCTAAAATTGGACATCCAGAGTGCATCAAACATGATTTAGAGCTTGTTTATGGAAAAGTGCTTATTTCTGCATTTCAATGTTGCAACTAGCTGAAAACTATCCACAGTGTTCATTTATCTCAACTAGACACAGCACAGCTAAAATTGGACATCCAGAGTGCATCAAACATGATTTAGAGCTTGTTTATGGAAAAGTGCTTATTTCTGCATTTCAATGTTGCAACTTGCTGAAAACAGTCCACAGTGTTTTCATAACATCTCGAATAAACATAACAAAAATTTTTCATCCAGAGTGCTTCAAACATGATTTAGAGCTTGTTTATGGAAAAGTGCTTATTTCTGCATTTCAATGTTGCAACTAGCTGAAAACTATCCACAGTGTTCATTTAATCTCAACTAGACACAGCACAGCTAAAATTGGACATCCAGAGTGCATCAAACATGATTTAGAGCTTGTTTATGGAAAAGTGCTTATTTCTGCATTTCAATGTTGCAACTAGCTGAAAACTATCCACAGTGTTCATTTAATCTCAACTAGACACAGCACAGCTAAAATTGGACATCCAGAGTGCATCAAACATGATTTAGAGCTTGTTTATGGAAAAGTGCTTATTTCTGCATTTCAATGTTGCAACTAGCTGAAAACTATCCACAGTGTTTTCATAACATCTCGAATAGCACACAAAAATTGGACATCCAGAGTGCATCAAACATGATTTAGAGCTTGTTTATGGAAAAGTGCTTATTTCTGCATTTCAATGTTGCAACTAGCTGAAAACTATCCACAGTGTTCATTTAATCTCAACTAGACACAGCACAGCTAAAATTGGACATCCAGAGTGCATCAAACATGATTTAGAGCTTGTTTATGGAAAAGTGCTTATTTCTGCATTTCAATGTTGCAACTAGCTGAAAACAGTCCACAGTGTTTTCATAACATCTCGAATAAACATAACAAAAACATTTTTCATCCAGAGTGCTTCAAACATGATTTAGAGCTTGTTTATGGAAAAGTGCTTATTTCTGCATTTCAATGTTGCAACTTGCTGAAAACAGTCCACAGTGTTTTCATAACATCTCGAATAAACAGCACAAAAACATTTTTCATCCAGAGTGCTTCAAACATGATTTAGAGCTTGTTTATGGAAAAGTGCTTATTTCTGCATTTCAATGTTGCAACTAGCTGAAAACTATCCACAGTGTTCATTTAATCTCAACTAGACACAGCACAGCTAAAATTGGACATCCAGAGTGCATCAAACATGATTTAGAGCTTGTTTATGGAAAAGTGCTTATTTCTGCATTTCAATGTTGCAACTAGCTGAAAACTATCCACAGTGTTCATTTAATCTCAACTAGACACAGCACAGCTAAAATTGGACATCCAGAGTGCATCAAACATGATTTAGAGCTTGTTTATGGAAAAGTGCTTATTTCTGCATTTCAATGTTGCAACTAGCTGAAAACTATCCACAGTGTTCATTTAATCTCAACTAGACACAGCACAGCTAAAATTGGACATCCAGAGTGCATCAAACATGATTTAGAGCTTGTTTATGGAAAAGTGCTTATTTCTGCATTTCAATGTTGCAACTAGCTGAAAACTATCCACAGTGTTCATTTAATCTCAACTAGACACAGCACAGCTAAAATTGGACATCCAGAGTGCATCAAACATGATTTAGAGCTTGTTTATGGAAAAGTGCTTATTTCTGCATTTCAATGTTGCAACTAGCTGAAAACTATCCACAGTGTTCATTTAATCTCAACTAGACACAGCACAGCTAAAATTGGACATCCAGAGTGCATCAAACATGATTTAGAGCTTGTTTATGGAAAAGTGCTTATTTCTGCATTTCAATGTTGCAACTAGCTGAAAACTATCCACAGTGTTCATTTAATCTCAACTAGACACAGCACAGCTAAAATTGGACATCCAGAGTGCATCAAACATGATTTAGAGCTTGTTTATGGAAAAGTGCTTATTTCTGCATTTCAATGTTGCAACTAGCTGAAAACTATCCACAGTGTTCATTTAATCTCAACTAGACACAGCACAGCTAAAATTGGACATCCAGAGTGCATCAAACATGATTTAGAGCTTGTTTATGGAAAAGTGCTTATTTCTGCATTTCAATGTTGCAACTAGCTGAAAACTATCCACAGTGTTCATTTAATCTCAACTAGACACAGCACAGCTAAAATTGGACATCCAGAGTGCATCAAACATGATTTAGAGCTTGTTTATGGAAAAGTGCTTATTTCTGCATTTCAATGTTGCAACTTGCTGAAAACAGTCCACAGTGTTCATAACATCTCAATAAACATAACAAAAATTTTTCATCCAGAGTGCATCAAACATGATTTAGAGCTTGTTTATGGAAAAGTGCTTATTTCTGCATTTCAATGTTGCAACTAGCTGAAAACAGTCCACAGTGTTTTCATAACATCTCGAATAAACAGCACAAAAATTTTTCATCCAGAGTGCATCAAACATGATTTAGAGCTTGTTTATGGAAAAGTGCTTATTTCTGCATTTCAATGTTGCAACTAGCTGAAAACTATCCACAGTGTTCATTTAATCTCAACTAGACACAGCACAGCTAAAATTGGACATCCAGAGTGCATCAAACATGATTTAGAGCTTGTTTATGGAAAAGTGCTTATTTCTGCATTTCAATGTTGCAACTAGCTGAAAACTATCCACAGTGTTCATTTAATCTCAACTAGACACAGCACAGCTAAAATTGGACATCCAGAGTGCATCAAACATGATTTAGAGCTTGTTTATGGAAAAGTGCTTATTTCTGCATTTCAATGTTGCAACTAGCTGAAAACTATCCACAGTGTTCATTTAATCTCAACTAGACACAGCACAGCTAAAATTGGACATCCAGAGTGCATCAAACATGATTTAGAGCTTGTTTATGGAAAAGTGCTTATTTCTGCATTTCAATGTTGCAACTTGCTGAAAACTATCCACAGTGTTCATTTAATCTCAACTAGACACAGCACAGCTAAAATTGGACATCCAGAGTGCATCAAACATGATTTAGAGCTTGTTTATGGAAAAGTGCTTATTTCTGCATTTCAATGTTGCAACTTGCTGAAAACAGTCCACAGTGTTTCATAACATCTCGAATAAACATAACAAAAACATTTTTCATCCAGAGTGCTTCAAACATGATTTAGAGCTTGTTTATGGAAAAGTGCTTATTTCTGCATTTCAATGTTGCAACTAGCTGAAAACTATCCACAGTGTTCATTTAATCTCAACTAGACACAGCACAGCAAAATTGGACATCCAGAGTGCATCAAACATGATTTAGAGCTTGTTTATGGAAAAGTGCTTATTTCTGCATTTCAATGTTGCAACTAGCTGAAAACTATCCACAGTGTTCATTTAATCTCAACTAGACACAGCACAGCTAAAATTGGACATCCAGAGTGCATCAAACATGATTTAGAGCTTGTTTATGGAAAAGTGCTTATTTCTGCATTTCAATGTTGCAACTAGCTGAAAACTATCCACAGTGTTCATTTAATCTCAACTAGACACAGCACAAAAATTGGACATCCAGAGTGCATCAAACATGATTTAGAGCTTGTTTATGGAAAAGTGCTTATTTCTGCATTTCAATGTTGCAACTAGCTGAAAACTATCCACAGTGTTCATTTAATCTCAACTAGACACAGCACAGCTAAAATTGGACATCCAGAGTGCATCAAACATGATTTAGAGCTTGTTTATGGAAAAGTGCTTATTTCTGCATTTCAATGTTGCAACTTGCTGAAAACAGTCCACAGTGTTTTCATAACATCTCGAATAAACATAACAAAAACATTTTTCATCCAGAGTGCTTCAAACATGATTTAGAGCTTGTTTATGGAAAAGTGCTTATTTCTGCATTTCAATGTTGCAACTAGCTGAAAACAGTCCACAGTGTTTTCATAACATCTCGAATAAACACACAAAAATTTTTCATCCAGAGTGCATCAAACATGATTTAGAGCTTGTTTATGGAAAAGTGCTTATTTCTGCATTTCAATGTTGCAACTAGCTGAAAACTATCCACAGTGTTCATTTAATCTCAACTAGACACAGCACAGCTAAAATTGGACATCCAGAGTGCATCAAACATGATTTAGAGCTTGTTTATGGAAAAGTGCTTATTTCTGCATTTCAATGTTGCAACTAGCTGAAAACTATCCACAGTGTTCATTTAATCTCAACTAGACACAGCACAGCTAAAATTGGACATCCAGAGTGCATCAAACATGATTTAGAGCTTGTTTATGGAAAAGTGCTTATTTCTGCATTTCAATGTTGCAACTAGCTGAAAACTATCCACAGTGTTCATTTAATCTCAACTAGACACAGCACAGCTAAAATTGGACATCCAGAGTGCATCAAACATGATTTAGAGCTTGTTTATGGAAAAGTGCTTATTTCTGCATTTCAATGTTGCAACTAGCTGAAAACTATCCACAGTGTTCATTTAATCTCAACTAGACACAGCACAGCTAAAATTGGACATCCAGAGTGCATCAAACATGATTTAGAGCTTGTTTATGGAAAAGTGCTTATTTCTGCATTTCAATGTTGCAACTTGCTGAAAACTATCCACAGTGTTCATTTAATCTCAACTAGACACAGCAAAAAATTTTTGGACATCCAGAGTGCATCAAACATGATTTAGAGCTTGTTTATGGAAAAGTGCTTATTTCTGCATTTCAATGTTGCAACTTGCTGAAAACTATCCACAGTGTTCATTTAATCTCAACTAGACACAGCACAAAAAATTGGACATCCAGAGTGCATCAAACATGATTTAGAGCTTGTTTATGGAAAAGTGCTTATTTCTGCATTTCAATGTTGCAACTAGCTGAAAACTATCCACAGTGTTCATTTAATCTCAACTAGACACAGCACAGCTAAAATTGGACATCCAGAGTGCATCAAACATGATTTAGAGCTTGTTTATGGAAAAGTGCTTATTTCTGCATTTCAATGTTGCAACTAGCTGAAAACTATCCACAGTGTTCATTTAATCTCAACTAGACACAGCACAGCTAAAATTGGACATCCAGAGTGCATCAAACATGATTTAGAGCTTGTTTATGGAAAAGTGCTTATTTCTGCATTTCAATGTTGCAACTAGCTGAAAACTATCCACAGTGTTCATTTAATCTCAACTAGACACAGCACAGCTAAAATTGGACATCCAGAGTGCATCAAACATGATTTAGAGCTTGTTTATGGAAAAGTGCTTATTTCTGCATTTCAATGTTGCAACTAGCTGAAAACTATCCACAGTGTTCATTTAATCTCAACTAGACACAGCACAGCTAAAATTGGACATCCAGAGTGCATCAAACATGATTTAGAGCTTGTTTATGGAAAAGTGCTTATTTCTGCATTTCAATGTTGCAACTTGCTGAAAACAGTCCACAGTGTTTTCATAACATCTCGAATAAACATAACAAAAACATTTTTCATCCAGAGTGCTTCAAACATGATTTAGAGCTTGTTTATGGAAAAGTGCTTATTTCTGCATTTCAATGTTGCAACTAGCTGAAAACAGTCCACAGTGTTCATAACATCTCGAATAAACATAACAAAAATTTTTCATCCAGAGTGCATCAAACATGATTTAGAGCTTGTTTATGGAAAAGTGCTTATTTCTGCATTTCAATGTTGCAACTAGCTGAAAACTATCCACAGTGTTCATTTAATCTCAACTAGACACAGCACAGCTAAAATTGGACATCCAGAGTGCATCAAACATGATTTAGAGCTTGTTTATGGAAAAGTGCTTATTTCTGCATTTCAATGTTGCAACTAGCTGAAAACTATCCACAGTGTTCATTTAATCTCAACTAGACACAGCACAGCTAAAATTGGACATCCAGAGTGCATCAAACATGATTTAGAGCTTGTTTATGGAAAAGTGCTTATTTCTGCATTTCAATGTTGCAACTGCTGAAAACTATCCACAGTGTTCATTTAATCTCAACTAGACACAGCACAGCTAAAATTGGACATCCAGAGTGCATCAAACATGATTTAGAGCTTGTTTATGGAAAAGTGCTTATTTCTGCATTTCAATGTTGCAACTAGCTGAAAACTATCCACAGTGTTCATTAATCTCAACTAGACACACACAAAAATTGGACATCCAGAGTGCATCAAACATGATTTAGAGCTTGTTTATGGAAAAGTGCTTATTTCTGCATTTCAATGTTGCAACTAGCTGAAAACTATCCACAGTGTTCATTTAATCTCAACTAGACACAGATGTGTATAAGAGACATGATTTAGAGCTTGTTTATGGAAAAGTGCTTATTTCTGCATTTCAATGTTGCAACTAGCTGAAAACTATCCACAGTGTTCATTTAATCTCAACTAGACACAGCACAGCTAAAATTGGACATCCAGAGTGCATCAAACATGATTTAGAGCTTGTTTATGGAAAAGTGCTTATTTCTGCATTTCAATGTTGCAACTAGCTGAAAACTATCCACAGTGTTCATTTAATCTCAACTAGACACAGCACAGCTAAAATTGGACATCCAGAGTGCATCAAACATGATTTAGAGCTTGTTTATGGAAAAGTGCTTATTTCTGCATTTCAATGTTGCAACTAGCTGAAAACTATCCACAGTGTTCATTTAATCTCAACTAGACACAGCACAGCTAAAATTGGACATCCAGAGTGCATCAAACATGATTTAGAGCTTGTTTATGGAAAAGTGCTTATTTCTGCATTTCAATGTTGCAACTAGCTGAAAACTATCCACAGTGTTCATTTAATCTCAACTAGACACAGCACAGCTAAAATTGGACATCCAGAGTGCATCAAACATGATTTAGAGCTTGTTTATGGAAAAGTGCTTATTTCTGCATTTCAATGTTGCAACTAGCTGAAAACTATCCACAGTGTTCATTTAATCTCAACTAGACACAGCACAGCTAAAATTGGACATCCAGAGTGCATCAAACATGATTTAGAGCTTGTTTATGGAAAAGTGCTTATTTCTGCATTTCAATGTTGCAACTAGCTGAAAACAGTCTACAGTGTTTTCATAACATCTCGAATAAACATAACAAAAACATTTTTCATCCAGAGTGCTTCAAACATGATTTAGAGCTTGTTTATGGAAAAGTGCTTATTTCTGCATTTCAATGTTGCAACTAGCTGAAAACTATCCACAGTGTTCATTTAATCTCAACTAGACACAGCACAGCTAAAATTGGACATCCAGAGTGCATCAAACATGATTTAGAGCTTGTTTATGGAAAAGTGCTTATTTCTGCATTTCAATGTTGCAACTAGCTGAAAACTATCCACAGTGTTCATTTAATCTCAACTAGACACAGCACAGCTAAAATTGGACATCCAGAGTGCATCAAACATGATTTAGAGCTAAAAAGTCAACAGTGTTTTTCATAACATCTCGAATAAACATAACAAAAACATTTTTCATCCAGAGTGCTTCAAACATGATTTAGAGCTTGTTTATGGAAAAGTGCTTATTTCTGCATTTCAATGTTGCAACTTGCTGAAAACAGTCCACAGTGTTTTCATAACATCTCGAATAAACATAACAAAAACATTTTTCATCCAGAGTGCTTCAAACATGATTTAGAGCTTGTTTATGGAAAAGTGCTTATTTCTGCATTTCAATGTTGCAACTAGCTGAAAACTATCCACAGTGTTCATTTAATCTCAACTAGACACAGCACAGCTAAAATTGGACATCCAGAGTGCATCAAACATGATTTAGAGCTTGTTTATGGAAAAGTGCTTATTTCTGCATTTCAATGTTGCAACTAGCTGAAAACTATCCACAGTGTTCATTTAATCTCAACTAGACACAGCACAGCTAAAATTGGACATCCAGAGTGCATCAAACATGATTTAGAGCTTGTTTATGGAAAAGTGCTTATTTCTGCATTTCAATGTTGCAACTAGCTGAAAACTATCCACAGTGTTCATTTAATCTCAACTAGACACAGCACAGCTAAAATTGGACATCCAGAGTGCATCAAACATGATTTAGAGCTTGTTTATGGAAAAGTGCTTATTTCTGCATTTCAATGTTGCAACTAGCTGAAAACTATCCACAGTGTTCATTTAATCTCAACTAGACACAGCACAGCTAAAATTGGACATCCAGAGTGCATCAAACATGATTTAGAGCTTGTTTATGGAAAAGTGCTTATTTCTGCATTTCAATGTTGCAACTAGCTGAAAACTATCCACAGTGTTCATTTAATCTCAACTAGACACAGCACAGCAAAATTGGACATCCAGAGTGCATCAAACATGATTTAGAGCTTGTTTATGGAAAAGTGCTTATTTCTGCATTTCAATGTTGCAACTAGCTGAAAACTATCCACAGTGTTCATTTAATCTCAACTAGACACAGCACAGCTAAAATTGGACATCCAGAGTGCATCAAACATGATTTAGAGCTTGTTTATGGAAAAGTGCTTATTTCTGCATTTCAATGTTGCAACTAGCTGAAAACTATCCACAGTGTTCATTTAATCTCAACTAGACACAGCACAGCTAAAATTGGACATCCAGAGTGCATCAAACATGATTTAGAGCTTGTTTATGGAAAAGTGCTTATTTCTGCATTTCAATGTTGCAACTAGCTGAAAACTATCCACAGTGTTCATTTAATCTCAACTAGACACAGCACAGCTAAAATTGGACATCCAGAGTGCATCAAACATGATTTAGAGCTTGTTTATGGAAAAGTGCTTATTTCTGCATTTCAATGTTGCAACTAGCTGAAAACTATCCACAGTGTTCATTTAATCTCAACTAGACACAGCACAGCTAAAATTGGACATCCAGAGTGCATCAAACATGATTTAGAGCTTGTTTATGGAAAAGTGCTTATTTCTGCATTTCAATGTTGCAACTTGCTGAAAACAGTCAACAGTGTTTTCATAACATCTCGAATAAACATAACAAAAACATTTTTCATCCAGAGTGCATCAAACATGATTTAGAGCTTGTTTATGGAAAAGTGCTTATTTCTGCATTTCAATGTTGCAACTTGCTGAAAACAGTCCACAGTGTTTTCATAACATCTCGAATAAACATAACAAAAAATTTTTCATCCAGAGTGCTTCAAACATGATTTAGAGCTTGTTTATGGAAAAGTGCTTATTTCTGCATTTCAATGTTGCAACTAGCTGAAAACTATCCACAGTGTTCATTTAATCTCAACTAGACACAGCACAGCTAAAATTGGACATCCAGAGTGCATCAAACATGATTTAGAGCTAAACAGTCAACATTGTTTTCATAACATCTCGAATAAACATAACAAAAACATTTTTCATCCAGAGTGCTTCAAACATGATTTAGAGCTTGTTTATTGAAAAGTGCTTATTTCTGCATTTCAATGTTGTAACTTGCTGAAAACAGTCTACAGTGTTTTCATAACATCTCGAATAAACATAACAAAAACTTTTTCATCCAGAGTGCATCAAACATGATTTAGAGCTTGTTTATGGAAAAGTGCTTATTTCTGCATTTCAATGTTGCAACTAGCTGAAAACTATCCACAGTGTTCATTTAATCTCAACTAGACACAGCACAGCTAAAATTGGACATCCAGAGTGCATCAAACATGATTTAGAGCTTGTTTATGGAAAAGTGCTTATTTCTGCATTTCAATGTTGCAACTAGCTGAAAACTATCCACAGTGTTCATTTAATCTCAACTAGACACAGCACAGCTAAAATTGGACATCCAGAGTGCATCAAACATGATTTAGAGCTTGTTTATGGAAAAGTGCTTATTTCTGCATTTCAATGTTGCAACTTGCTGAAAACTATCCACAGTGTTCATTTAATCTCAACTAGACACAGCACAGCTAAAATTGGACATCCAGAGTGCATCAAACATGATTTAGAGCTTGTTTATGGAAAAGTGCTTATTTCTGCATTTCAATGTTGCAACTAGCTGAAAACTATCCACAGTGTTCATTTAATCTCAACTAGACACAGCACAGCTAAAATTGGACATCCAGAGTGCATCAAACATGATTTAGAGCTTGTTTATGGAAAAGTGCTTATTTCTGCATTTCAATGTTGCAACTAGCTGAAAACTATCCACAGTGTTCATTTAATCTCAACTAGACACAGCACAGCTAAAATTGGACATCCAGAGTGCATCAAACATGATTTAGAGCTTGTTTATGGAAAAGTGCTTATTTCTGCATTTCAATGTTGCAACTAGCTGAAAACTATCCACAGTGTTCATTTAATCTCAACTAGACACAGCACAGCTAAAATTGGACATCCAGAGTGCATCAAACATGATTTAGAGCTTGTTTATGGAAAAGTGCTTATTTCTGCATTTCAATGTTGCAACTTGCTGAAAACAGTCCACAGTGTTCATAACATCTCGAATAAACATAACAAAACATTTTTCATCCAGAGTGCTCAAACATGATTTAGAGCTTGTTTATGGAAAAGTGCTTATTTCTGCATTTCAATGTTGCAACTAGCTGAAAACTATCCACAGTGTTCATTTAATCTCAACTAGACACAGCACAGCTAAAATTGGACATCCAGAGTGCATCAAACATGATTTAGAGCTAAACAGTCAACAGTGTTTTCATAACATCTCGAATAAACATAACAAAACATTTTTCATCCAGAGTGCTTCAAACATGATTTAGAGCTTGTTTATGGAAAAGTGCTTATTTCTGCATTTCAATGTTGCAACTAGCTGAAAACAGTCCACAGTGTTTTCATAACATCTCGAATAAACACAACAAAAACATTTTTCATCCAGAGTGCATCAAACATGATTTAGAGCTTGTTTATGGAAAAGTGCTTATTTCTGCATTTCAATGTTGCAACTAGCTGAAAACTATCCACAGTGTTCATTTAATCTCAACTAGACACAGCACAGCTAAAATTGGACATCCAGAGTGCATCAAACATGATTTAGAGCTTGTTTATGGAAAAGTGCTTATTTCTGCATTTCAATGTTGCAACTAGCTGAAAACTATCCACAGTGTTCATTTAATCTCAACTAGACACAGCACAGCTAAAATTGGACATCCAGAGTGCATCAAACATGATTTAGAGCTTGTTTATGGAAAAGTGCTTATTTCTGCATTTCAATGTTGCAACTAGCTGAAAACTATCCACAGTGTTCATTTAATCTCAACTAGACACAGCACAGCTAAAATTGGACATCCAGAGTGCATCAAACATGATTTAGAGCTTGTTTATGGAAAAGTGCTTATTTCTGCATTTCAATGTTGCAACTAGCTGAAAACTATCCACAGTGTTCATTTAATCTCAACTAGACACAGCACAGCTAAAATTGGACATCCAGAGTGCATCAAACATGATTTAGAGCTTGTTTATGGAAAAGTGCTTATTTCTGCATTTCAATGTTGCAACTTGCTGAAAACAGTCCACAGTGTTTTCATAACATCTCGAATAAACATAACAAAAACATTTTCATCCAGAGTGCTTCAAACATGATTTAGAGCTTGTTTATGGAAAAGTGCTTATTTCTGCATTTCAATGTTGCAACTAGCTGAAAACTATCCACAGTGTTCATTTAATCTCAACTAGACACAGCACAGCTAAAATTGGACATCCAGAGTGCATCAAACATGATTTAGAGCTAAAGTCAACAGTGTTTTCATAACATCTCGAATAAACATACAAACATTTTTCATCCAGAGTGCTTCAAACATGATTTAGAGCTTGTTTATGGAAAAGTGCTTATTTCTGCATTTCAATGTTGCAACTTGCTGAAAACAGTCTACAGTGTTTTCATAACATCTCGAATAAACATAACAAAAACATTTTTCATCCAGAGTGCTTCAAACATGATTTAGAGCTTGTTTATGGAAAAGTGCTTATTTCTGCATTTCAATGTTGCAACTAGCTGAAAACTATCCACAGTGTTCATTTAATCTCAACTAGACACAGCACAGCAAAAATTGGACATCCAGAGTGCATCAAACATGATTTAGAGCTTGTTTATGGAAAAGTGCTTATTTCTGCATTTCAATGTTGCAACTAGCTGAAAACTATCCACAGTGTTCATTTATCTCAACTAGACACAGCACAGCTAAAATTGGACATCCAGAGTGCATCAAACATGATTTAGAGCTTGTTTATGGAAAAGTGCTTATTTCTGCATTTCAATGTTGCAACTAGCTGAAAACTATCCACAGTGTTCATTTAATCTCAACTAGACACAGCACAGCTAAAATTGGACATCCAGAGTGCATCAAACATGATTTAGAGCTTGTTTATGGAAAAGTGCTTATTTCTGCATTTCAATGTTGCAACTAGCTGAAAACTATCCACAGTGTTCATTTAATCTCAACTAGACACAGCACAGCTAAAATTGGACATCCAGAGTGCATCAAACATGATTTAGAGCTTGTTTATGGAAAAGTGCTTATTTCTGCATTTCAATGTTGCAACTAGCTGAAAACTATCCACAGTGTTCATTTAATCTCAACTAGACACAGCACAGCTAAAATTGGACATCCAGAGTGCATCAAACATGATTTAGAGCTTGTTTATGGAAAAGTGCTTATTTCTGCATTTCAATGTTGCAACTAGCTGAAAACTATCCACAGTGTTCATTTAATCTCAACTAGACACAGCACAGCTAAAATTGGACATCCAGAGTGCATCAAACATGATTTAGAGCTTGTTTATGGAAAAGTGCTTATTTCTGCATTTCAATGTTGTAACTTGCTGAAAACAGTCCACAAACATGATTTAGCTAGTGTGTTTTCATAACATCTCGAATAACATAATAAAACATTTTTCATCCAGAGTGCTTCAAACAGGATTTGGAGCTTGTTTATGCAGAAAGTGCTTATTTCTGCCATTTCAATGTTGCAACTAGCCTGAAAAACTATCCACAAAGTTCATCTTAATCTCAACTAGACACAGCCACAGCTAAAATTGGACATCCAGAGTGCATCAACATGATTTAGAGCTGTTTATTGGAAAAGTGCTTATTTCTGCATTTCAATGTTGCAAACTAGCTAAAACTATCCACAGTGTTCATATTAATCTCAACTAAGACACAGCACAGCTAAAATTGGAATCCAGAGTGCATCCAAACATGATTTAGAGCTTGTTTATGGAAAAGTGCTTATTTCTGCATTTCAATGTTGCAACTAGCTGAAAACTATCCACAGTGTTCATTTAATCTCAACTAGACACAGCACAGCTAAAATTGGACATCCAGAGTGCATCAAACATGATTTAGAGCTTGTTTATGGAAAAGTGCTTATTTCTGCATTTCAATGTTGCAACTAGCTGAAAACTATCCACAGTGTTCATTTAATCTCAACTAGACACAGCACAGCTAAAATTGGACATCCAGAGTGCATCAAACATGATTTAGAGCTTGTTTATGGAAAAGTGCTTATTTCTGCATTTCAATGTTGCAACTTGCTGAAAACAGTCCACAGTGTTTTCATAACATCTCGAATAAACATAACAAAAACATTTTCATCCAGAGTGCTTCAAACATGATTTAGAGCTTGTTTATGGAAAAGTGCTTATTTCTGCATTTCAATGTTGCAACTTGCTGAAAACATCCACAGTGTTTTCATAACATCTCGAATAAACATAACAAAAAATTTTTCATCCAGAGTGCATCAAACATGATTTAGAGCTTGTTTATGGAAAAGTGCTTATTTCTGCATTTCAATGTTGCAACTAGCTGAAAACAGTCCACAGTGTTTTCATAACATCTCGACTAACACACAAAAATTGGACATCCAGAGTGCATCAAACATGATTTAGAGCTTGTTTATGGAAAAGTGCTTATTTCTGCATTTCAATGTTGCAACTAGCTGAAAACTATCCACAGTGTTCATTTAATCTCAACTAGACACAGCACAGCTAAAATTGGACATCCAGAGTGCATCAAACATGATTTAGAGCTAAAAAGTGCAACAGTGTTTTCATAACATCTCGAATAAACATAAAAAACATTTTTCATCCAGAGTGCATCAAACATGATTTAGAGCTTGTTTATGGAAAAGTGCTTATTTCTGCATTTCAATGTTGCAACTTGCTGAAAACAGTCCACAGTGTTTTCATAACATCTCGAATAAACATAACAAAACATTTTCATCCAGAGTGCTTCAAACATGATTTAGAGCTTGTTTATGGAAAAGTGCTTATTTCTGCATTTTCAATGTTGCAACTAGCTGAAAACTATCCACAGTGTTTCATTTAATCTCAACTAGACACAGCACAGCTAAACATTTTTCACTCCAGATTTGCATTCAAACATGATTTAGAGCTTGTTTATGGAAAAGTGCTTATTTCTTGCATTTCAAGGTTGCCACCTAGCTGAAAACTATCACAGTGTTCATTAATCTTCAACTAGACACAGCACAGCTAAAAATTGGACATCCAGAGTGCATCAAACATGATTTAGAGCTTGTTTATGGAAAGTGCTTATTTCTGCTTTCAATGTTGCAACTAGCTGAAACACTATCCCCAGTGTTCATTTAATCTCAACTAGACACAGCACAGCTAAAATTGGACATCCAGAGTGCATCAAACATGATTTAGAGCTTGTTTATGGAAAAGTGCTTATTTCTGCATTTTCAATGTTTGCAACTAGCTGAAAACTATCCACAGTGTTCACTTAATCTCAACTAGACACAGCACAGCTAAAATGGACATCCAGAGTGCATCAACATGATTTTAGAGCTTGTTTATGGAAAAGTGCTTATTTCTGACATTTTCAATGTTGAACTAGCTGAAAAAACATCAAAGTGTTCATTAAATCTCGAATAACAAAGCAAAGCAACATTGTACATCCAGAGTGCATCAAACATGATTTAGAGCTTGTTTATGGAAAAGTGCTTATTTCTGCATTTCAATGTTGTAACTTGCAGAAACAGTCTACAGTGTTTTCATAACATCTCGAATAAACATAACAAAAACATTTTCATCCAGAGTGCTTCAAACATGATTTAGAGCTTGTTATGGAAAGTGCTTATTTCTGCATTTCAATGTTGCAACTAGCTGAAAACAGTCCTACAGTGTTTCATAACATCTCGAATAAACATCACAAAACATTTGTTTCATCCAGAGTGCTTCAAACATGATTTAGAGCTTGTTTATGGAAAAGTTGCTTATTTCTGCATTTCAATGTTGCAACTAGCTGAAAACTATCCACAGTGTTCATTTAATCTCAACTAGACACAGCACAGCTAAAATTGGACATCCAGAGTGCATCAAACATGATTTAGAGCTAAACAGTGCAACAGTGTTTTCATAACATCTCGAATAAACATAACAAAAACATTTTTCATCCAGAGTGCATCAAACATGATTTAGAGCTTGTTTATGGAAAAGTGCTTATTTCTGCATTTCAATGTTGCAACTAGCTGAAAACAGTCTACAGTGTTTTCATAACATCTCGAATAACACATAACAAAAACATTTTTCATCCAGAGTGCTTCAAACATGATTTAGAGCTTGTTTATGGAAAAGTGCTTATTTCTGCATTTCAATGTTGCAACTAGCTGAAAACTATCCACAGTGTTCATTTAATCTCAACTAGACACAGCACAGCTAAAATTGGACATCCAGAGTGCATCAAACATGATTTAGAGCTTGTTTATGGAAAAGTGCTTATTCTGCATTTCAATGTTGCAACTAGCTGAAAACTATCCACAGTGTTCATTTAATCTCAACTAGACACAGCACAGCTAAAATTGGACATCCAGAGTGCATCAAACATGATTTAGAGCTTGTTTATGGAAAAGTGCTTATTTCTGCATTTCATGTTGCAACTAGCTGAAAACTATCCACAGTGTTCATTTAATCTCAACTAGACACAGCACAGCTAAAACTGGACATCCAGAGTGCATCAAACATGATTTAGAGCTTGTTTATGGAAAAGTGCTTATTTCTGCATTTCAATGTTGCAACTAGCTGAAAACTATCCACAGTGTTCATTTAATCTCAACTAGACACAGCACAGCTAAAATTGGACATCCAGAGTGCATCAAACATGATTTAGAGCTTGTTTATGGAAAAGTGCTTATTTCTGCATTTCAATGTTGCAACTAGCTGAAAACAGTCCACAGTGTTTTCATAATCATCGAAATAAACATAACAAAAACATTTTTCATCCAGAGTGCTTCAAACATGATTTAGAGCTTGTTTATGGAAAAGTGCTTATTTCTGCATTTCAATGTTGCAACTAGCTGAAAACAGTCCACAGTGTTTTCATAACATCTCGAATAAACATAACAAAAACATTGGACATCCAGAGTGCTTCAAACATGATTTAGAGCTTGTTTATGGAAAAGTGCTTATTTCTGCATTTCAATGTTGCAACTAGCTGAAAACTATCCACAGTGTTCATTTAATCTCAACTAGACACAGCACAGCTAAAATTGGACATCCAGAGTGCATCAAACATGATTTAGAGCTAAAATTCAACAGTGTTTTCATAACATCTCGAATAAACATATAAAAACATTTTTCATCCAGAGTGCTTCAAACATGATTTAGAGCTTGTTTATGGAAAAGTGCTTATTTCTGCATTTCAATGTTGCAACTAGCTGAAAACAGTCCACAGTGTTTTCATAACATCTCGAATAAACACAACAAAAAATTTTTCATCCAGAGTGCATCAAACATGATTTAGAGCTTGTTATGGAAAAGTGCTTATTTCTGCATTTCAATGTTGCAACTAGCTGAAAACTATCCACAGTGTTCATTTAATCTCAACTAGACACAGCACAGCTAAAATTGGACATCCAGAGTGCATCAAACATGATTTAGAGCTTGTTTATGGAAAAGTGCTTATTTCTGGCATTTCAATGTTGCAACTAGCTGAAAACTATCCACAGTGTTCATTTAATCTCAACTAGACACAGCACAGCTAAAATTGGACATCCAGAGTGCATCAAACATGATTTAGAGCTTGTTTATGGAAAAGTGCTTATTTCTGCATTTCAATGTTGCAACTAGCTGAAAACTATCCACAGTGTTCATTTAATCTCAACTAGACACAGCACAGCTAAAATTGGACATCCAGAGTGCATCAAACATGATTTAGAGCTTGTTTATGGAAAAGTGCTTATTTCTGCATTTCAATGTTGCAACTAAGTGTTTTCATAACATCTCGAATAAACATAACAAAAACATTTTTCATCCAGAGTGCTTCAAACATGATTTAGAGCTTGTTTATGGAAAAGTGCTTATTTCTGCATTTCAATGTTGCAACTAGCTGAAAACTATCCACAGTGTTCATTTAATCTCAACTAGACACAGCACAGCTAAAATTGGACATCCAGAGTGCATCAAACATGATTTAGAGCTAAACAGTCAACAGTGTTTTCATAACATCTCGAATAAACATAACAAAAACATTTTTCATCCAGAGTGCTTCAAACATGATTTAGAGCTTGTTTATGGAAAAGTGCTTATTTCTGCATTTCAATGTTGCAACTAGCTGAAAACTATCCACAGTGTTTTCATAACATCTCGAATAAACATAACAAAAACATTTTTCATCCAGAGTGCTTCAAACATGATTTAGAGCTTGTTTATGGAAAAGTGCTTATTTCTGCATTTCAATGTTGCAACTAGCTGAAAACTATCCACAGTGTTCATTTAATCTCAACTAGACACAGCACAGCTAAATTGGACATCCAGAGTGCATCAAACATGATTTAGAGCTTGTTTATGGAAAAGTGCTTATTTCTGCATTTCAATGTTGCAACTAGCTGAAAACTATCCACAGTGTTCATTTAATCTCAACTAGACACAGCACAGCTAAAATTGGACATCCAGAGTGCATCAAACATGATTTAGAGCTTGTTTATGGAAAAGTGCTTATTTCTGCATTTCAATGTTGCAACTAGCTGAAAACTATCCACAGTGTTCATTTAATCTCAACTAGACACAGCACAGCTAAAATTGGACATCCAGAGTGCATCAAACATGATTTAGAGCTTGTTTATGGAAAAGTGCTTATTTCTGCATTTCAATGTTGCAACTAGCTGAAAACTATCCACAGTGTTCATTTAATCTCAACTAGACACAGCACAGCTAAAATTGGACATCCAGAGTGCATCAAACATGATTTAGAGCTTGTTTATGGAAAAGTGCTTATTTCTGCATTTCAATGTTGCAACTAGCTGAAAACTATCCACAGTGTTCATTTAATCTCAACTAGACACAGCACAGCTAAAATTGGACATCCAGAGTGCATCAAACATGATTAGAGCTTGTTTTATGGAAAAGTGCTTATTTCTGCATTTCAATGTTGTAACTTGCTGAAACAGTCTACAGTGTTTTCATAACATCTCGAATAAAACATAACAAAAACATTTTTCATCCAGAGTGCTTCAAACATGATTTAGAGCTTGTTTATGGAAAAGTGCTTATTTCTGCATTTCAATGTTGCAACTAGCTGAAAACATCTACAATGTTTTCATAACATCTCGAATAAACATAACAAAAAAAATTTCATCCAGAGTGCTTCAAACATGATTTAGAGCTTGTTTATGGAAAAGTGCTTATTTCTGCATTTCAATGTTGCAACTAGCTGAAAACTATCCACAGTGTTCATTAATCTCAACTAGACACAGCACAGCTAAAATTGGACATCCAGAGTGCATCAAACATGATTTAGAGCTTGTTTATGGAAAGTGCTTATTTCTGCATTTCAATGTTGCAACTAGCTGAAAACTATCCACAGTGTTCATTTAATCTCAACTCGACACAGCACAGCTAAAATTGGACATCCAGAGTGCATCAAACATGATTTAGAGCTTGTTTATGGAAAAGTGCTTATTTCTGCATTTCAATGTTGCAACTAGCTGAAAACTATCCACAGTGTTCATTTAATCTCAACTAGACACAAGCACAGCTAAAATTGGACATCCAGAGTGCATCAAACATGATTTAGAGCTTGTTTATGGAAAAGTGCTTATTCTGCATTTCAATGTTGCAACTTAGCTGAAAACTATCCACAGTGTTCATTTAATCTCAACTAGACACAGCACAGCTAAAATTGGACATCCAGAGTGCATCAAACATGATTTAGAGCTTGTTTATTGGAAAAGTGCTTATTTCTGCATTTCAATGTTGCAACTTAGCTGAAAACAGTCTACAGTGTTTTCATAACATCTCGAATAAACATAACAAAAACATTTTTCATCCAGAGTGCTTCAAACATGATTTAGAGCTTGTTTATGGAAAAGTGCTTTATTTCTGCAATTTCAATGTTGCAACTAGCTGAAAAACAGTCTACAGTGTTCATTTAATCTCAACTAGACACAGCACAGCTAAAATTGGACATCCAGAGTGCATCAAACATGATTTAGAGCTTGTTTATGGAAAAGTGCTTATTTCTGCATTTCAATGTTGCAACTAGCTGAAAACTATCCACAGTGTTCATTTAATCTCAACTAGACACAGCACAGCTAAAATTGGACATCCAGAGTGCATCAAACATGATTTAGAGCTTGTTTATGGAAAAGTGCTTATTTCTGCATTTCAATGTTGCAACTAGCTGAAAACTATCCACAGTGTTCATTTAATCTCAACTAGACACAGCACAGCTAAAATTGGACATCCAGAGTGCATCAAACATGATTTAGAGCTTGTTTATGGAAAAGTGCTTATTTCTGCATTTCAATGTTGCAACTAGCTGAAAACTATCCACAGTGTTCATTTAATCTCAACTAGACACAGCACAGCTAAAATTGGACATCCAGAGTGCATCAAACATGATTTAGAGCTTGTTTATGGAAAAGTGCTTATTTCTGCATTTCAATGTTGCAACTAGCTGAAAACTATCCACAGTGTTCATTTAATCTCAACTAGACACAGCACAGCTAAATTGGACATCCAGAGTGCATCAAACATGATTTAGAGCTTGTTTATGGAAAAGTGCTTATTTCTGCATTTCAATGTTGCAACTAGCTGAAAACTATCCACAGTGTTCATTTAATCTCAACTAGACACAGCACAGCTAAAATTGGACATCCAGAGTGCATCAAACATGATTTAGAGCTTGTTTATGGAAAAGTGCTTATTTCTGCATTTCAATGTTGCAACTTGCTGAAAACAGTCCACAGTGTTTTCATAACATCTCGAATAAACAACAAAAACATTTTTCATCCAGAGTGCTTCAACATGATTTAGAGCTTGTTTATGGAAAAGTGCTTATTTCTGCATTTCAATGTTGCAACTAGCTGAAAACTATCCAGTGTTCATTTAATCTCAACTAGACACAGCACAGCTAAAATTGGACATCCAGAGTGCATCAAACATGATTTAGAGCTTGTTATGGAAAAGTGCTTATTTCTGCATTTCAATGTTGCAACTAGCTAAAACTATCCACAGTGTTCATTTAATCTCAACTAGACACAGCACAGCTAAAATTGGACATCCAGAGTGCATCAAACATGATTTAGAGCTTGTTTATGGAAAAGTGCTTATTTCTGCATTTCAATGTTGAACTAGCTGAAAACTATCCACAGTGGTTCATTAATCTCAACTAGAACAGCACAGCTAAAACATTTTCATCCAGAGTGCATCAAACATGATTTAGAGCTTGTTTATGGAAAAGTGCTTATTTCTGCATTTCAATGTTGCAACTAGCTGAAAACTATCCACAGTGTTCATTTAATCTCAACTAGACACAGCACAGCTAAAATTGGACATCCAGAGTGCATCAAACATGATTTAGAGCTTGTTTATGGAAAAGTGCTTATTTCTGCATTTCAATGTTGCAACTAGCTGAAAACTATCCACAGTGTTCATTTAATCTCAACTAGACACAGCACAGCTAAAATTGGACATCCAGAGTGCATCAAACATGATTTAGAGCTTGTTTATGGAAAAGTGCTTATTTCTGCATTTCAATGTTGCAACTAGCTGAAAACTATCCACAGTGTTCATTTAATCTCAACTAGACACAGCACAAGCTAAAATTGGACATCCAGAGTGCATCAAACATGATTTAGAGCTTGTTTATGGAAAAGTGCTTATTTCTGCATTTCAATGTTGCAACTAGCTGAAAACTATCCACAGTGTTCATATTTAATCTCAACTAGACACAGCACAGAAAATTGGACATCCAGAGTGCATTCAAACATGATTTAGAGCTTGTTTATGGAAAGTGCTTATTTCTGCATTTCAATGTTGTAACTTGCTGAAAACAGTCTACAGTGTTTTCATAACATCTCGAATAAACATAACAAAAACATTTTTCATCCAGAGTGCTTCAAACAGGATTTAGAGCTTGTTTATGGAAAATGCTTATTTCTGCATTTCAATGTTGCAACTAGCTGAAAACAGTCTACCAGTGTTTTCATAACATCCTCCGAATAAACATTCACAAACATTTTTCATCCAGAGTGCCTTCAAACATGATTTAGATGCTTGTTTACATGGAAAAGTGCTTATTTCTGCATTTCAATGTTTGCAACTAGCCCTGGAAACTATCCAAGTTTCCTTTAAATCCACTAGACACAGCCAGCACAGCTAAAATTGGACATCCAGAGTGCACCAAACATGATTTACGAGCTGTTTATGGACAAGGTGCTTTCTGTATTTCTGCATTTCCAATGTTGCAACTAGCTGTGAAAACTATCCACAGCTGTTTCATCTAATCTCACACTAGGACACAGCCACAGCTAAAATTGGACATCCGAGTGCATCAACATGATTTAGAGCTTGTTTATGAAAAGTGCTTATTTCTGCATTTCAATGTTGCAACTAGCTGAAAACTATCCACAGTGTTCATTTAATCTCAACTAGACACAGCACCACGCTAAAATTGGACATCCAGAGTGCATCAAACATGATTAGAGCTTGTTATGGAAAAGTGCTTATTTCTGCATTTCAATGTTGCTAACTTAAGCTGAAAACAGTCAACAGTGTTTTCATAACATCTCGAATAGAACATCACAGCTAAACATTTTACATCCAGAGTGCATTCAAACATGATTTAGAGCTTGTTTATGGAAAAGTGCTTATTTCTGCATTTCAATGTTGCAACTAGCTGAAAACTATCCACAGTGTTCATTTATCTCAACTAGACACAGCACAGCTAAAATTGGACATCCAGAGTGCATCAAACATGATTTAGAGCTTGTTTATGGAAAAGTGCTTATTTCTGCATTTCAATGTTGCAACTAGCTGAAAACTATCCAACAGTGTTCATTAAATCTCAACTAGACACAGCCACAGCTAAAATTGGACATCCAGAGTGCATTCAAACATGATTTAGAGCTTGTTTATGGAAAAGTGCTTATTTCTGCATTTCAATGTTGTAAACTTGCTGAAAACAGTCACAGTGTTTCATAACATCTCGAATAAACTAACAAAACATTTTTCATCCAGAGTGCTCAAACATGGATTTAGAGTTGTTTATGGAAAAGTGCTTATTTCTGCATTTCAATGTTGCAACTAGCTGAAAACAGTCCACAGTGTTTTCATAACATCTCGAATAAACATAACAAAAACATTTTTCATCCAGAGTGCTTCAAACATGATTTAGAGCTTGTTTATGGAAAAGTGCTTATTTCTGCATTTCAATGTTGCAACTAGCTGAAAACATCCACAGTGTTTTCATAACATCTCGAATAAACAGCACAAAAAATTTTTCATCCAGAGTGCTTCAAACATGATTTAGAGCTTGTTTATGGAAAAGTGCTTATTTCTGCATTTCAATGTTGCAACTAGCTGAAAACAGTCCACAGTGTTTTCATAACATCTCGAATAAACAGCACAAAAACATTTTTCATCCAGAGTGCTTCAAACATGATTTAGAGCTTGTTTATGGAAAAGTGCTTATTTCTGCATTTTCAATGTTGCAACTAGCTGAAAACTATCCACAGTGTTCATTTAATCTCAACTAGACACAGCACAGCTAAAATTGGACATCCAGAGTGCATCAAACATGATTTAGAGCTTGTTTATGGAAAAGTGCTTATTTCTGCATTTCAATGTTGCAACTAGCTGAAAAACTATCCACAGTGTTCATTTAATCTCAACTAGACACAGCACAGCTAAAATTGGACATCCAGAGTGCATCAAACATGATTTAGAGCTTGTTTATGGAAAAGTGCTTATTTCTGCATTTCAATGTTGCAACTAGCTGAAAACTATCCACAGTGTTCATTTAATCTCAACTAGACACAGCACAGCTAAAATTGGACATCCAGAGTGCATCAAACATGATTTAGAGCTTGTTTATGGAAAAGTGCTTATTTCTGCATTTCAATGTTGCAACTAGCTGAAAACTATCCACAGTGTTCATTTAATCTCAACTAGACACAGCACAGCTAAAATTGGACATCCAGAGTGCATCAAACATGATTTAGAGCTTGTTTATGGAAAAGTGCTTATTTCTGCATTTCAATGTTGCAACTAGCTGAAAACTATCCACAGTGTTCATTTAATCTCAACTAGACACAGCACAGCTAAAATTGGACATCCAGAGTGCATCAAACATGATTTAGAGCTTGTTTATGGAAAAGTGCTTATTTCTGCATTTCAATGTTGCAACTAGCTGAAAACTATCCACAGTGTTCATTAATCTCAACTAGACACAGCACAGCTAAAATTGGACATCCAGAGTGCATCAAACATGATTTAGAGCTTGTTTATGGAAAAGTGCTTATTTCTGCATTTCAATGTTGTAACTTGCTGAAAACAGTCTACAGTGTTTTCATAACATCTCGAATAAACATAACAAAAACATTTTTCATCCAGAGTGCTTCAAACATGATTTAGAGCTTGTTTATGGAAAAGTGCTTATTTCTGCATTTCAATGTTGCAACTAGCTGAAAACAGTCTACAGTGTTTTCATAACATCTCGAATAAACATAACAAAAACATTTTCATCCAGAGTGCTTCAAACATGATTTAGAGCTTGTTTATGGAAAAGTGCTTATTTCTGCATTTCAATGTTGCAACTAGCTGAAAACTATCCACAGTGTTCATTTAATCTCAATAGACACAGCACAGCTAAAATTGGACATCCAGAGTGCATCAAACATGATTTAGAGCTTGTTTATGGAAAAGTGCTTATTTCTGCATTTCAATGTTGCAACTAGCTGAAAACTATCCACAGTGTTCATTTAATCTCAACTAGACACAGCACAGCTAAATTGGACATCCAGAGTGCATCAAACATGATTAGAGGCTTGTTTTATGGAAAAGTGCTTATTTCTGCATTTCAATGTTGCAACTAGCTGAAAACTATCCACAGTGTTCATTTAATCTCAACTAGACACAGCACAGCTAAAATTGGACATCCAGAGTGCATCAAACATGATTTAGAGCTTGTTTATGGAAAAGTGCTTATTTCTGCATTTCAATGTTGCAACTAGCTGAAAACTATCCACAGTGTTCATTAATCTCAACTAGACACAGCACAGCTAAAATTGGACATCCAGAGTGCATCAAACATGATTTAGAGCTTGTTTATGGAAAAGTGCTTATTTCTGCATTTCAATGTTGCAACTAGCTGAAAACTATCCACAGTGTTCATTTAATCTCAACTAGACACAGCACAGCTAAAATTGGACATCCAGAGTGCATCAAACATGATTTAGAGCTTGTTTATGGAAAAGTGCTTATTTCTGCATTTCAATGTTGCAACTAGCTGAAAACTATCCACAGTGTTCATTTAATCTCAACTAGACACAGCACAGCTAAAATTGGACATCCAGAGTGCATCAAACATGATTTAGAGCTTGTTTATGGAAAAGTGCTTATTTCTGCATTTCAATGTTGCAACTAGCTGAAAACTATCCACAGTGTTCATTTAATCTCAACTAGACACAGCACAGCTAAAATTGGACATCCAGAGTGCATCAAACATGATTTAGAGCTTGTTTATGGAAAAGTGCTTATTTCTGCATTTCAATGTTGCAACTAGCTGAAAACTATCCACAGTGTTCATTTAATCTCAACTAGACACAGCACAGCTAAAATTGGACATCCAGAGTGCATCAAACATGATTTAGAGCTTGTTTATGGAAAAGTGCTTATTTCTGCATTTCAATGTTGTAACTTGCTGAAAACAGTCAACAGTGTTTTCATAACATCTCGAATAAACATAACAAAAACATTTTTTCATCCAGAGTGCTTCAAACAGGATTTAGAGCTTGTTTATGGAAAAGTGCTTATTTCTGCATTTCAATGTGTAACTTGCTGAAAACAGTCTACAGTGTTTTCATAACATCTCGAATAAACATAACAAAAACATTTTTCATCCAGAGTGCTTCAAACATGATTTAGAGCTTGTTTATGGAAAAGTGCTTATTTCTGCATTTCAATGTTGCAACTAGCTGAAAACAGTCTACAGTGTTTCATAACATCTCGAATAACATACACAAAAACATTTTACATCCAGAGTGCTTCAAACATGATTTAGAGCTTGTTTATGGAAAAGTGCTTATTTCTGCATTTCAATGTTGCAACTAGCTGAAAAACTATCCACAGTGTTCATTTAATCTCAACTAGACACAGCACAGCTAAAATTGGACATCCAGAGTGCATCAAACATGATTTAGAGCTTGTTTATGGAAAAGTGCTTATTTCTGCATTTCAATGTTGCAACTAGCTGAAAACTATCCACAGTGTTCATTTAATCTCAACTAGACACAGCACAGCTAAAATTGGACATCCAGAGTGCATCAAACATGATTTAGAGCTTGTTTATGGAAAAGTGCTTATTTCTGCATTTCAATGTTGCAACTAGCTGAAAACTATCCACAGTGTTCATTTAATCTCAACTAGACACAGCACAGCTAAAATTGGACATCCAGAGTGCATCAAACATGATTTAGAGCTTGTTTATGGAAAAGTGCTTATTTCTGCATTTCAATGTTGCAACTAGCTGAAAACTATCCACAGTGTTCATTAATCTCAACTAGACACAGCACAGCTAAAATTTGGACATCCAGAGTGCTTCAAACATGATTTAGAGCTTGTTTATGGAAAGTGCTTATTTCTGCATTTCAATGTTGTAACTTGCTGAAAACAGTCACAGTGTTTTCATAACATCTCGAATAAACATAACAAAAACATTTTTCATCCAGAGTGCTTTCAAACATGATTTAGAGCTTTGTTTATGGAAAAGTGCTTATTTCTGCATTTCAATGTTGCAACTAGCTGAAAACTATCCACAGTGTTCATTTAATCTCAACTAGACACAGCACAGCTAAATTGGACATCCAGAGTGCATCAAACATGATTTAGAGCTTGTTTATGGAAAAGTGCTTATTTCTGCATTTCAATGTTGCAACTAGCTGAAACTATCCACAGTGTTCATTTAATCTCAACCTAGACACAGCACAGCTAAACTTGGACATCCAGAGTGCATCAAACCTTGATTTAGAGGCTGTTTATGGAAAAGTGCTTATTTCTGCATTTCAATGTTGCTAACTAGCTGAAACATCCTACAAGTGTCATTTCAATTAACATCTCGAATAACATCACAGCTAACATTTTTTCACATCCAGATGTTGCATTCCAAACATGATTTAGAGCTTGTTTATGGAAAAGTGCTTATTTCTGCCTTTCAATTGTTGCAAACTAGCTGAAAACATGTCTTTTACAGGTTTTTCAAACATCTCCGAATTAAACATAACAAAACATTTTTCATCACAGAGTGGCTTCAAACATTGATTTAGAGCTTGTTTATGGAACGTGCTTATTTCTGCATTTCAATTGTTGCAACTGCTGTGAAAACTAATCCACAGTGTTCATTTAATCTCAACTAGACACAGCACAGCTAAAATTGGACATCCAGAGTGCATCAAACATGATTTAGAGCTTGTTTATGGAAAAGTGCTTATTTCTGCATTTCAATGTTGCAACTAGCTGAAACTATCCCACAGTGTTCATTAATCTCAACTAGACACAGCACAGCTAAAATTGGACATCCAGAGTGCATCAAACATTGACTTACAGTGTTTTCATAACATCTCGAATAAACATAATAAAACATTTTTCATCCAGAGTGCTTCAAACATGATTTAGAGCTTGTTTATGGAAAAGTGCTTATTTCTGCATTTCAATGTTGCAACTAGCTGAAAACTATCCACAGTTCATTTAATCTCAACTAGACACAGCACAGCTAAAATTGGACATCCAGAGTGCATCAAACATGATTTAGAGCTTGTTTATGGAAAAGTGCTTATTTCTGCATTTCAATGTTGCAACTAGCTGAAAACTATCCACAGTGTTCATTTAATCTCAACTAGACACAGCACAGCTAAAATGGACATCCAGAGTGCATCAAACATGATTTAGAGCTTGTTTATGGAAAAGTGCTTATTTCTGCATTTCAATGTTGCAACTAGCTGAAAACTATCCACCGTGTTCATTTAATCTCAACTAGACACAGCACAGCTAAAATTGGAATCCAGAGTGCATCAAACATGATTTAGAGCTTGTTTATGGAAAAGTGCTTATTTCTGCATTTCAATGTTGCAACTAGCTGAAACATATCCACAGTGTTCATTTAATCTCAACTAGAACACAGGCACAGCTAAACTTGGACATCCAGAGTGCATCAAACATGATTTAGAGCTTGTTTATGGAAAAGTGCTTATTTCTGCATTTCAATGTTGCAACTAGCTGAAAACTATCAACAGTGTTCATTAATCTCAACTAGACACAGCACAAGTAAAATTGGACATCCAGAGTGCATCAAACATGATTTTAGAGCTTGTTTATGGAAAAGTGCTTATTTCTGCATTTCAATGTTTGTAACTTGCCTGCTGAAAACAGTCTACAGTGTTTTCAATAACATTCTCAACTAGACACACCGCACAGCTAAAATTGGACATCCTAGAGTGCATCAAACATGATTTAGAGCTGTTTATAGGAAAAGTTGCTTATTTCTGCATTTCAATGTTTGCAACTAGCTGAAACTATCCACAGTGTTAATTTAATTCCCTTCAAACTAGACACAGCACAAGGCTAAAAAAGCTGGACATCCAGAGTGCATCAAACATGATTTAAGAGCTTGTTTATGGCAAAGTGCTTATTTCTGCATTTCAATGTTGCAACTAGCTGAAAACTATCCACAGTGATTCCATTTAATCTCAACTAGACACTAGCCAGCAGCTAAAACTGGCCATCCAGAGTGCATCAAACATGATATAGAGCTTTTTATGGAAAAACGTGCTTATTTCTGCATTGTCAATGTTGCAACTAGCTGAAAACTATCCAACAGTGTTCATTTAATCTCAACTAGACACAAGGCACAGGCTAAAAATGGACATCTCAGATGTGCATGCAAACATGATTTAGGCGTTGTTTATGGAAAAGTGCTTATTTCTTCTGCATGCTTTCAATGTTGCAACTAGTCTGAAAACTATCCACAGTGTTCATTAATCCTCAACTAGACACAGCACAGCTAAAATTGGACATCCAGAGTGCATCAAACATGATTTAGAGCTTGTTTATGGAAAAGTGCTTATTTCTGCATTTCAATGTTGCCAACTAGCTGAAAACTATCCACAGTGTTCATTTAATCTCAACTAGACACAGCACAGCTAAAATTGGACATCCAGAGTGCATCAAACATGATTTAGAGCTTGTTTATGGAAAAGTGCTTATTTCTGCATTTCAATGTTGCAACTAGCTGAAAACTCCACAGTGTTCATTTAATCTCAACTAGACACAGCACAGCTAAAATGGACATCCAGAGTGCATCAAACATGATTTAGAGCTTGTTTATGGAAAAGTGCTTATTTCTGCATTTCAATGTTGCAACTAGCTGAAAACTATCCACAGTGTTCATTTAATCTCAACTAGACACAGCACAGCTAAAATTGGACATCCAGAGTGCATCAAACATGATTTAGAGCTTGTTTATGGAAAAGTGCTTATTTCTGCATTTCAATGTTGCAACTAGCTGAAAACTATCCACAGTGTTCATTTAATCTCAACTAGACACAGCACAGCTAAAATTGGACATCCAGAGTGCATCAAACATGATTTAGAGCTTGTTTATGGAAAAGTGCTTATTTCTGCATTTCAATGTTGCAACTAGCTGAAAACTATCCACAGTGTTCATTTAATCTCAACTAGACACAGCACAGCTAAATTGGACATCCAGAGTGCATCAAACATGATTTAGAGCTTGTTTATGGAAAAGTGCTTATTTCTCTGCATTTCAATGTTGTAACTAGCTGAAAACAGTCCACAGTGTTTTTCATAACCTCGAATAAACATAACAAAACATTTTTCATCATCCAGAGTGCTTCAAACATGATTTAGAGCTTGTTTATGGAAAAGTGCTTATTTCTGCATTTCAATGTTGCAACTAGCTGAAAACAGTCTACAGTGTTTTCATAACATCTCGAATAAACATAACAAACATTTTTCATCCAGAGTGCTTCAAACATGATTTAGAGCTTGTTTATGGAAAAGTGCTTATTTCTGCATTTCAATGTTGCAACTAGCTGAAACATCCACAGTGTTTTCATAACATCTCGAATAAACAGCACAAAAAAATTTTCATCCAGAGTGCATCAAACATGATTTAGAGCTTGTTTATGGAAAAGTGCTTATTTCTGCATTTCAATGTTGCAACTAGCTGAAAACTATCCACAGTGTTCATTTAATCTCAACTAGACACAGCACAGCTAAAATTGGACATCCAGAGTGCATCAAACATGATTTAGAGCTTGTTTATGGAAAAGTGCTTATTTCTGCATTTCAATGTTGCAACTAGCTGAAAACTATCCACAGTGTTCATTTAATCTCAACTAAGATGTGTATAAGAGACAGCAGACACAGAGATGTGTATAAGAGACAGACTAGACACAGCACAGCTAAAATTGGACATCCAGAGTGCATCAAACATGATTTAGAGCTTGTTTATGGAAAGTGCTTATTTCC
>NW_022263426.1:0-57128 GCF_002021735.2 Oncorhynchus kisutch | reverse complement strand
AAATGGGTTCATCTGTGAAACAGCACAGTTAAAAATATATGGCAAATAGAAATCAAACTGGATGGACATCAGAAATAGATGAGAGAGGGTTGAGGGTAGAGGAAGGACAGGACTAAAATCAAACAAAATATAACTATTGTAAAGCATTATATAGTACGTATAATCTGGAAGTGGAGGCCTAAGTGTTATTGTTCGCAGGTTTACCTCCAATTAGGGGAGGGGTGGTAGGGTTAGAAAGTAATACAGGAATATATATATATATATCGTTTGTGTGTATGTATACGTATGTAGTTGAAGTCGGAAGTTTACATACACTTAGGTTGGAGTCAATAAAACTCCACTCCACAATTCTTGTTAACAAACTATAGTTTTGGCAAGTCAGTTAGACACATCTACTTTGTGCATGACACAAGTCATTTTTCCAACAATAGTTTGCATCATCTGACAAACAATAGTACAAGTATAACACCATGGGACCACGCAGCCGTCATACCACTCAGGAAGGAGACCTATTCTGTCTCCTAGAGATGAATGTACTTTGGTGTGAAAAGTGCTAATCATCCCAGAACAACAGCAAACAACCGTGGGAAGATGCTGGGGAAACAGGTACAAAAGTATCTACATCCACAGTAAAAACGAGTCCTTATCGACAATAACCTGAAAGGCCGCTCAGCAAGGAATTTGCCACTGCTCCAAAACCGCCATAGAAGCCAGACTACGGTTTGCAACTGCACATGGGGACACAGATCATACTTTTTGGAGAACTGACCTCTGGTCTGATGAAGCAAAAATAGAACTGTTTGGCTATAATGACCATCGTTATGTTTGGAAGAAAAAAGGGGAGGCTTGCATGCCGAAGAATACCATCCCAACCGTGAAGCACGGGGGTGGAATCGTCATGTTGTGGGGGTGCTTTGCCTCAGAGGGACTGGTGCACTTCACAAAAAAGATGGCATCATGAGGGAAAGGAACATTTTGTGCATATTTTGAAGCAACATCTCAAGACATCAGTCAGGAAGTTAAATCTTGGTCGCAAATGGGTCTTCCAAATGGATAATGACCCCAAGCATACTTCCAAAGTTGTGGCAAAATGGCTTAAGGACAACAAAGTCAAGCTATTGGAGTTGCCATCACAAAGCCCTGACCTCAATCCTATAGAAAATGTGTGAGCAAGGAGGCCTTACAACCTGTGTCACGCCTTGACCATAGAGAGCTGACTAATTATGTATACATTTCAATCAGGATGTACTAATCAGAATACTATTATGTTACTGTATATGTACTAATCAGAATACTATTATGTTACTGTATATGTACTAATCAGAATACTATTATGTTACTGTATATGTATGAATTTTCTTTCTTAATCCTAGTACTGAATATAATGTGTGTACATATAATCAAGGATTAGAACAATGACTGTCTGTTCCTTGATAGAAATGAATGAACTAAATCTTCAGACTGGCTAGAATGCTTATTTACACCGAAGACCTTGGCTCAGCCATAAATTATATTAAATTGGTAGGGAGACGATGTGGGAAGGCTTGAGATACTGCCTTTGTACCAGGGTGGGAGAAGAGACGGGTTGGTACTGGAACTAATGATGTCATTTTCAGTTTATAACCTGTGGTAACCTGTATCGTGTTCAGTACTCTCGTGAATAAACTCTGCTGATTGACTTTAAGACTGGGCTCTGTCCATTATTAGAGTGTTTAATTTTAATTGGGTATTAAAACATAGAGCAATTTAATTCCTTTAACAGCGTGATAGTGACTAGGTGGGTCATCTAGGTGATAAATGGTTTATGTTTGCCTGGTATGGTTCCCAATCAGAGACAGCTGTTTATCGTTGTCTCTGATTGGGGATCATATTTAGGTAGCCATTTCCCCATTGTGATTTGTGGGATCTTGTCTTCACGTTTCGTTTGGGCTTTATTGTTTTTGTTTGGTGAATTTCGATGTATTAAAATTATGTGGAACTCTTCGCACTCTTCGCACGCCTTGGTCCAATCATTATAACGAACGTGACAACCTGACTCAGTTACACCAGCTCTATCAGGAAGGATGGGCCAAAATTCACCAACTTATTATGGGAAGCTTGTGGAAGGCTCCCCGAAACGTTTGACCCAAGTTAAACC
The DNA here is from genome assembly GCF_002021735.2 of Oncorhynchus kisutch. Taxonomy (NCBI): domain Eukaryota; kingdom Metazoa; phylum Chordata; class Actinopteri; order Salmoniformes; family Salmonidae; genus Oncorhynchus; species Oncorhynchus kisutch. Next base: position 54,991 of record NW_022263426.1, on the reverse strand, counting down.
ATTTAAAGTCAATGCTACCAAATACTAATTGAGTGTATGTAAACTTCTGACCTACTGGGAATGTGATGAAAGAAATACAAGCTGAAGTAAATCATTCTCTCTACTATTATTCTGCCATTTCACATTCTTAAAATCAAATGGTGAACCTAACTGACCAAACACAGGGAATTTTTACTAGGATAAAAATGTCAGGAATTGTGGAAAAACTGAGTTTAAATGTATTTGGCTAAGGTGTATGTAAACTTCCGACTTCAACAGTATATGAGAGAAGCCGTAAGTTACAAAAAAAGTGATGGTGAATGTGACCATGTCACGGACCACATTAGCACGAAAGGATGCTTTCTTCAGGACCTCCATTGAATGTTGGTTTGCAGAGCTCCTCCATAACTCTACAGAACTCCACATTACTGTTTTCCCTATTTCACCCTCACTTCAAAATCTTAATTAAACTAATCCCCCGTGAAGGAGATAAATGCTTAATTCCCTCCATGGCTCTTAGGCTGCATGTAAATGTTCTGCCAAGGGGCTTCAGCACAGAAAATAGCATCATTTGATAACGAAGAGGAGAAAATTTTTTGTTCCTCTTGTGCATTGCTCATTCCCCTTTTGTCTGCACATGAAGTTTAAATTGATTTGAACATGTTCGGATCGTACACAAGGAGACTACGTGAGAGATTTAATGTGACTCAATGTTGCATCTCAATAGCACCTTGAATTCGCTGATGTGGTTGTTTTATATTTCCAAGAAAATCACTTCATATTTTACTTCAGACATTTGAAATATTTGTAACAGCAACGTGAAAGAGCACTCAGAGATAATGATGACTTTTTTAGCCAAAAGATCAATGGCCAAACCCATTGAAGATAACTACTGTATTTTATTCATAAAGATAAATTGCATGCACATACAGTGAGCTCCAATAGTATTGGGACAGCCACAAATGTGTTGTTGTTTTGGCTCTGTACTCCAGGACTTTGGATTTAAAGATACATAGACTATGGGTTAAAGGACAGACTGTCAGCTTTAATTTGAGGGTATGTCCATCCATATCGGGTTAACCCTTTAGAAATTACAGCCCTTGTTGTATGCTGTCCCCCCATTTTAGGGGACCAAAAGTATTGGGACAATTCACTTATATGTGTATTAAAGTAGTAAAAGGTACTTGGTCCATATTGACAGCACATTAATGACTTCATCAAGCTTGTGACTCTACAAAGTTGTTGGATGCATTTGCTCTTTGTTTTAGTTGTGTTTCAGATTATTTTGTGCCCAACAGAAAATAATGGTAAATAATGTATTGTGTCATTTTGGAGTCACTTTTATTGTAGATAAGAATATAATATGTTTCTAAACACTTCTACATTAATGTGGATGCTACCATGATTAGGGATAATCCTGAATTAATCGTGAATAATGAGGAGTGAGAAAGTTACAGAGGTATAAATATCACACATCCCCAGAAATGCTAACCTCCCCTGTTATTGTAATGGTGGGAGGTTAGCATGTCTTGCGCTTATGATATTTGTGTGTCTGTAACTTTCTCACTCATTATTATTCACGATTCATTTGTAGTCACTGGGTGTATTGGTACACCAGCCAAAGTGTAACTAATAACTTCACAATGCTCAAAGGGATATTCAATGTCTGCTTTTTTTACCCATCTACCAATAGGTGCCCTTCTTTGTGAGGCATTGGAAAACCTCCCTGGTCTTTGTGGTTTAATCTGTGTTTGAAGTTCACTGCTCGATTGGGGACCTTACAGATAATAGGGAGGAGGACAGAGGTCAGAGACCTGGCAGTGTGGTACCAGGACAACAACCTCTCTCTCAATGTGAGTAAGACAAAGGAGCTGATCGTGGACTACAGGAAATGGCGGGCCGAACAGGCCCCTATTAACATAGACGGGACTGAAGTGGAGCGGGATGAGAGTTTCAAGTTCCTTGGTGGTCCACATCACCAACAAACTATTATGATCAAAACACACCTAGACTGATGTGAAGAGGCACGACAACACGTATTGCCCTCGAGAGTTCGAGAGCTGTGCCATCAAGAGCATCCTGACCGGTTGCATCACCGCCTGGTATGGCGATTGCTCTCATCTGACCATAAGTCGCTACAGAGGGTAGTGTGTATGGACCAGTAAATCACTGGGCCAAGCTTCCTGACATCCAGGACCTATAAACTAGGCGGAGTCACAGAAAGGCCCAGTCATAGACTGTTCTCTCTGGTACCGCATGGCAAGTAGTGACGGAGAGGCAAGTCTAGGACCAAAAGGCTTCTTAACAGCTTCTACCCCCAAGCCATAAGACTGCTGAACAACTAATCAAATGGCCACCCAGCCCCCCCCCCCCCCCCCCCCCCGCACCTTGTTTTTACGCCGTTGCTACTCGCTGTTTACTATCTATGCATAGTCACTTTACAAATGACCTTGACTATCCCGCACATTGACTTGGTGCCGGTACCCCCTGTATATAACCTCGTTATTGTTATGTACATTTCTTGTGTTACTTTTTGATTGATTTGATTTTAGTTTGTTTATTTAGTAAATATTTTATCAACTTTATTTCTTGAACTGCATTGTTGGCTAAGAGCTTTTAAGTAAGCATTTCACTATAAGGTCTACTACATCTGTTGTATTCGGCGCATGTGACAAATAAAATTTAATTTGATAATTGTATGTGTAGGGTACAGAGATGTTAAACACCATTGTTGCACACATGGAACTTATTATCTGACTTCTGTGATAGAAAAATGACACATTTACCTGATTTGTTTGATATTAATAGTTATCAATTAATACTTAACAAATAGGAGGATATTTATGTCCTGTTAGTGTCTGTGTGTTTATGGTCTCCAGTTCCCTGGGCGTATGGTCACTGGAGATGGCTTGAGCTGACAAATGAGTGCGTGGCCTTGCACGCCTCCAACTCAATCATCAAGTTTGCAGACGACACTACAGTGGCAGGCTTGATTACCAACAATGACGAGATGGCCTACAGGGAGGAGGTGAGGGCCCTCGGAGTGTGGTGTCAGGAAAATAACCTCACACTCAACGTCATCTAAACAAAGGAGACGATTGTGGACTTCAGGAAACAGCAGAGTGAGCACCCCCCTATCCACATCAACGGGACCGTAGTGGAGAAAGTTTTAAGTTCCTCTGCGTATACATCACGGACAAACTGAAATGGTCCACCCACACAGACAGCGTGGTGACGAAGGCGCAACAGCAACCTCTGGAGGCTGAAGAAATTCGGCTTGTCAACGAAAACACAAACAAACTTTAACAGATGCGCAATCGAGAGCATCCTGTCGGGCTGTATTACCGCTTGGTACGGAAACTGCTCCTCCCACAACCGTAATGCTCTCCAGAGGGTAGTGAGGTCTGCACAACATATCACTGGGGGCAAACTACCTGCCCTCCAGGACACCTACACCACTCGATGTCACAGAAGGCCAAACAGATCATCAAGGACAGCAACAACCCGAGACACTACCTGTTCACCCCGCTATCATCCAAAAGGCGAGGTCAGTACAGGTGCATCAAAGTTGGGACCGAGAGATTGAAAAACAGCTTATATCTCAAGGCCATCAGACTGTTAACTTCTCTAGGGTAGGAATTTTGTATGAAAAGCGTGCCCAAATTAAACTGCCTGCTACTCAGCCATAAAAGCCAGAATATGCATATAATTAGTAGATTTGGATAGAAAACATGCTGAAGTTTCTAAAACGGTTTGAATGATGTATGTGAGTATAACAGAACGCATATGGCAGGCAAAAAATGAGAAAAAAATCCAACCAGGAAGTGGGAAATCTGGGGTTTGTAGTTTTTCAAGTCATTGCCAATCGAATATACAGTGTCTATGGGGTCATATTGCACTTCCTAAGGCTTCCACTAGATGTCAACAGTCTTTGATGCTTCTACTGTGAAGGAGGGGGAATGGGAGCTGAATGAGTCAGACTGTCACGTTCTGACCGCAGTTCTTGTGTGTTTTCCTTGTTTTAGTGTTGGTCAGGATGTGAGCTGGGTGGGCATTCTATGTTGTGTGTCTAGTTTGTCTGTTTCTGTGGTTGGCCTGATATGGTTCTCAATCAGAGGCAGGTGTTAGTCATTGTCTCTGATTGGGAACCATATTTAGGTAGCTTGTTTTGTGTTGGGGTTTGTGGGTGATTATCTCCGTGTCTGTGTTTGTTTCAACACACAGGACTGTTTTCGGTTTTCACATGTATTGTTTTGTATATTTGTAGTGTTTTCTCGGTATTCGTCTTTATTAAAGATGTTTAACCCTAACCACGCTGCGTTTTGGTCCGCCTCTCCTTCCCAGGAAGAAAGCCTTTACACTGACATCTGCCAGAGTGGCATGATCTGATCCCGCGCGTTCACGTGAGAGTTAGCTTGCGTTCCACTGCATTTCTACAGACAAAGGAATTCTCCGGTTGAAACATTATTGAAGATGTATGTTAAAAACATCCTAAAGATTGATTCTATACATCGTTGACGGAATGTTTTGACTTTTCGGCTGCTCGCGCCTCATGAATTTGGATTACTGGGCTAAACACGAGAACAAAAAGGAGCTATTGGGACATAAATGATGGACATCGAAAACGCTAGCTTCCCACATTCCCTAGTGAGGTTAAGCAGCCATCACTAACATTGAGTGGCTGCTGCCAACATACTGACTCAAATCTCTAGCCACTTAAATAATAAAAAATTGGATGTAATAAATGTATCACTGGTCACTTTAAACAATGCCACTTTATATAATGTTTACATACCCTACATTACTCATCTCATATGTATATACTGTACTATACAATCTACTGCATCTTGCCAATGCCACACGGCCATCGCTCATCCATATAATTACATGTACATATTCTTATTCATTCCTTTACACTTGTGTGTGTATAAGGTAGTTGTTTTGAAATTGTTAGATTACTTTTTAGATATTACTGCACGGTCGGAACTAGAAGCACAAGCATTTCGCTACACTAGCATTAACATCGGCTAACCATGTGTTTGTGACCAATAAAATGTGCATTGATTTGATTTGACATGATGTAAAAATAGTTTGAGATTGACAGATAATGTTTAAATGCAAAATACTTTATTTTGTGTTTGGGATCCTCAGCTCAGTTTGGGAACCTTAATCCAGGCTGGACAGGAGGAAGTCAACCTGCAGTTCTAAATTCTCCATCACCTGCCACGAGAGCCGTTGTGGGCTTTCATAGACGGACTCATCGAGGTTGAAGATGGAGTCCAACAATGCCTTCATCTGATCCTGACGACAACAGACACATCATCAACAAATAGATAATGACCAGCTACAAAGATAAGGATGACAAACCATCACACACAGTTAGAGAGAGAGAGAGAGAGAGAGAGAGAGAGAGAGGGGATATATATATTTTTTAAATATGCACCTTAATGAGGAGGTAGAAGTTCCCAGCAGACTCTGTCCAGGCTCCTCCAGGAGGGCGAATCCTCATCATCACTTCTATGAGCAGATAAAAGAAGCTACCAGGCCTCTGGAGTAGGAACAGGGGACATGAGTGAGTGTCTACAGACCTGGTATGGCTACAGTGTGGATAGGGTAGATAAACAACAGGATGTTTACATTATTAGGGTCACTTACAGATGTTGGAAGAGATGTTTTCCCTTCAAGAAGGCTCAGTAGAACAAATTCATAAAATACATCCGTGAAATTGATGTGGTTGATCTGAAGTCAAACAAATAAGATAATTACATATTTTTCATTGACAAGCACTTTAGAAAGTCTCATTGAGTAGATGTTGGATGAACAGACGGTGCCTGCAGCTAACGCTCAAGCTTGCATGTAAACCTACTCCTACAAGAGCCATCTCCAGCTCTAGTTGCTCCCTGTTTGCTGGCTCATTAATGAAGTTCACCAGGATGTCGTAGGCCTGCTGAAACTGCCTCACATCCTCAAAACAAAACAATCATAAAATTCCTTAGAACTTGGATCATAAACTCAAAGATTCAGGTCTGTAATTCAGAGGGCCTCTGATTGATTGTTTGGCTTGTAAGACATTGGAACTTTTCAACTAAACCTTATGAATCACTATTGCCTAAATGTAAGCCACTGGGCAAAGACTGGTTGAATCAACATTGTTTTCTTGTCATTTCAACAACAAAAAATGTAATGTGATGATGTTGAATAAACATGGAAAACTGATTGGAATTGAAAAAAGTCATCAACGTATTTTTTTCACCAAACTTTTAACCTAAGTCCAATGACATGGTACATTTTTTTGATTGAATTCACATTAGTTGACAACTCAACCAATTGTAACTAAAAACGACACGCTGAAATGATGTCTGTGCCCAGTGGGAACTATATATCTGGTGTGATGAATGTTGTACAATTATTTGAATGGTTACCTGCTGGTTGAGCTCGGACAGTCCACTCAACACCATCCTCCCAGCGTGGGTGAGGTAATTAAGGGAGGTACTGTCTGAGGATGTCAGAGCCTGTGAGAACAAGACAGTACATTTAGAAATGGTACAGAAATGTACATCAAATGAAATTCAAAAGGTGGTAAATTCACACTTTCTCACCTCCATAGCACGTCGGATACCGGCCAGCCTCAGAGAGAAGTTGCTTGTCCCTTGGTGTCCAAAGTAACTCCTGTAAATAGAAATGTTTAGTAGCAAATGTGCAACATAAGAAGCTAAAGCATACATTAATGCCATGAGATTAAGATATCCTTTTATGTTAGCCTATGTTACAACTGCAGGATTTATAAAAACCATACCAATGTATGATCTAAATTTGATCACTCGTTTGTTGCTGAGACACTTGTAGTGTATTTTAGTTTTAAAAAGGCTTTTAAAGTTTGTAATTACAGACTTGATTTGCCCTAACGAAAAATCTATCAACCCCTTCAAAAATGTCAATTATAATCCACATAATAACAAATATTTCCTATGCCAAGAGTATGCCAAGAGTGTGCAAAGCTGTTGTCAAGGCAAAGGGTGACTATTTGAAGAATCTCAAACATAAAATATACTTTGATTCCATGTGTTCTTTCATAGTTTTGATGTCTTCACTATTATTCTACAACGTAGAAAAGAGTACAAATAAAGAAAACCCTTGAATGAGTAGTTGTTTGAAAACTTTTGAACGGTAGTGTATATAAAGTGTTTCAACTCTATATCTGAAATGCTAATGGTGTCTTCTTTTTTTAAGACTATATCCATGTGTGTGAGATGTATACTTTTGTTTCAAGGTAGATTTGTTTAAGACTCCTAGAAACACTGTGTGTGACTGTCACACCCTGACCATAGAGAGCCTTTTTATTCTCTTTTTTGGTTTGGTTGGGGTGTGACTAGGGTGGGTAATCTAGGTTGTTTTTTTCTATGTTGGCCTGGTATGGTTCCCTATCAGAGGCAGCTGTTTATCGTTGTCTCTGATTGGGAATCATATTTAGGCAGCCATTTCCCCTCTGTGTTTTGTGGGATCTTGTTTTTGTGTTGTTGCTTTTGAGCACTCCAGATCATAACATTTCATTTATTCTTTATTGTTTTTGTGCGGTTCACTTCAAATAAAAGATGTCGAACCGATTTCACGCTGCGCTTTGGTACGAGTGTTCTTATGACGATCCTGATTTAGCCCACTGCAGTAAAAGGTTATTAAGGTCCTACATCTGTATAACTACAATATAGGGGCAGATTATTTCAAGGCAAATGTTTTTACTATAGATGAACACATGAAAGCAAACTCACCACAGCTGGGGCACATCTGCAACATTATGTTGCTCCTCCACAAACTCCTAAAACAGACATCACATTAACATCAACTCTGGGCTCCCAAGGTAAGTCAGTTAAGAATTTGTTCCTAGATAAGTAAATAAAATAAATACTAAACTGCATTTCACCTCCAACTGAAGGGGACAAAACATCATAACAATACTTTCATCCTGACCTAAAAACTTGACAAACCTGTTGAAACCAAAACACTGTGCTTGGAACACAATGACACTGAGACACACACCTGTACACACAAGTACAAATGTCAGGAAAACAAATAAAAAGGGTTATTGACTGTAGAAAGAGTTTTACCTGAGGACTGCTGTCAGGGGTCTGGTCCTGGGTGAAGTGGTAAGGTGGAGGGGAAGGGAACGGGGGAGGTGGAGGGGGAGGGGGAGAATCCTGGGGGAACTGCTGAGAGGAGCCAAAGGACGGCTCATGAGGGGTGGTGATAATGTCAGAGGTAGAGAACTGATACGTCATCATGTCATCCCCCCTCTCCTGGAACCCCTCCACTGTGGTGGAGATATCCACCTGCTGTTTAACAAACAACACCGTTAGCCCAACCACAATGTTGAAAACCCCTCAACCAAACACTGAAATAAATCCTACCACAGAGAAACAATAAGGTATACCTGGGCGTCCTCATAATAGGTGAACTCTGACCTCCTCTTGACGAGGCAAGACTTGATTCCATGGATCCTTCTACCAAGGTACTAAAAATGAGGATAGAAATTTAAATGTATCATTTCATTTTGTCAACATTTATTTAAATAGGTAAATGGACATTTGCCACTTTCCATTTTCTTTTATGAGTGTTTGACTGTACCTTAATACCAGTCACCTCCTTGTTGGTGAGGACCACCTGGACATTACCCTTTCAAAGAGGCACATTGGAAAAATTACATTTCATTCAGGAAATATAAGTAGCCCTATATTTGGTGCATCATTTGACACAAATCAGGTGCATTTGAAATGAAAGATCAGTTGAGAATCTCTCACCCATGGGTCCAGTATTTTTTCCTGAATGACTCTGCTCCACCACAGCTGTTTCTCCACTCCCCTCACAATGCACAGGTGATGCATGTCCTCTTCGTTTTGCTATAAGGAAAAACATCTTCAGTCTGTACACCTCTCTGTATATTTTATGTAGATTTCTATATCATTTGGCAGGTGATTTCAGTTTGGACTATCACCACTGGCAGTGATATAGAGCCCACATGATGTTCGTACAACAACTTTCCTCTAGGTTTCAATTAGGACCAGACATACAAAAGAAACCCCAGAGACAAATGGGAGTTAAAACACACAGCTGTGTTCATAAATGTTAAGAATATGTCTGAAGTACCTGCACTCGTCCATAACGGATTATCCAGGTATGGAAATTAAATGAACCCCAGTTCCCAACCAGCTGCATCTTCTCAAAGGAAAAACCAGAGTCTTCAATATTTGGCTGCAAAACAAAGACATCCCCTAATTGTATAGCTTTCTCTGTGATTATTAATAAACAGACCAAGGAATTAAAGCCAGACAGGGCTGCTGCCCGACCTCCTCATCCATATACTGAAGTGTCTGCATATGAATGGCTACCTGTTCAGTTTGAGAAGTCAGTTCCTCCCATACCATCCTCCCTACAGGAGTGAAACAGATGAAAATAGGCTGCTCCATCATGAAAATCTGTGAGAAAATGAGGGAAAGGACAACAAAGTATTTCACGACCATAGTGGATACTGAAGGTAATCATGCCTATTAGAAAAGATGATCTTTGTCCGATAATCTGCATGGTTACCTGTGTGTTAAACACTGCCAGCTCTCTCACTATCATCCTCCCAGCAAGGGTAAGGTAATAAGTCAGCTGCAGTTGTAAAAAAATATGGAAAAAGTTTACAGAAATGTATTCCCATATTGTTCTACAGAAAACGTCATGTTTGTTTTTAAGTTACATAAACCTGTCTATAGACCAGAGTGAAGACAAGAGAGTATCAGTACTGTTGGACTTACAGAGCTGGGAACCCACAGAGGTCCAGACCAAGGGACTAAAGCCAGACAGGGACGCTGCCCAACCTCCTCATCCACAAACTAAGGAATAAATCAGGATCCATTTTCAAGTCAGTAAAATTACAGTTTGAATGTCAGATTGTTATTGAACCAGTCCTGATAATGAAGCAGTATTGTTATAGCCTGGGTGTCAGGCAGTTTCAGCTCTCTAACAACTCCTTATGGGATTGTCATGCAAATATCATTTTGCCACGATGGAATTGGCAAGAGAGCAGAAACCAACCGGTACCCAGACTATTGATAGGCCTACAGTATTCTTACCTGAACAAGGACTGGGTCCTCCTGGTCCAGGGTGGGATCATGATCTTAATGAATAAACAATAAAGGATTATTTTCTCTAAGTTGAAGAAATACTACAAGACACCAAACATCTGTCCATGTAGTTAGGCTGATCTTATAATTTAATTGTGTTTATATTGGTATGATACCACATTGTATTTATGTGTCTGCATAATGTACCAATATCTTCAATTAAACCTAAAGAAAAGGTTTGGTTTCAGAGGAGCACGTTCGTTTGTTGTTGTTAATAGTGGAATTACTAACCATCATCATGTCATCAAATCAGTCCTAAATGGCACCCTATTCCCTATTTATAGCACTACTATTAACCAGAGCCGTTTGACCATATAACTATGGGCCCTGGTAAAAATAAATAAATAGGGAATAGGGTTTAGGGTGCCATTTTAGACGACGTCTGAATATAGTTTCAGTCTGGACTATATACAGCATGTCAAAAAGTAAAGGAGGACCACGGAACTCTTCATATCATTCATTAAAATGCCTTCATTTGTATGTCATGTTCAAGGGAAACAATGTTTAAAAACTTTCCATTGAACATTCCATACAAATAAATGCATTATATTAATTTTATGAAGAGTGCCTTGGTCCTCCTTTCTTTTTGACCGCCAATTTACCCCTTTTACCAAAGAGCACCTTCTGTCTACCAAAAGCTACTATTGTGTACCTTAGCAGCGCTTCCCTTCCTCCTTTTTTCTATACGTTTATACAGTCAGTATTGCTATTTAGACATTGTAAAATATATAAATGTACCCTCTTCAACTTCAATCTCGAAGGTGGCCGGTTCATCCTCACCGACGCCGTAATATTTGTTATAAAAGTAGACTGCCGAACCCGTCGCGATCACCAGGCCAGCTGCACACAGAAGCGGCCGCTCGCGGAGCAATCTCAGCGTGGTCGCTTTCAAAAAACTACTGAACTTAGGCCTACTCATTATCGCCCTTCATACTGCAGTGTTTTGACCGAGTTCAAGACCATATGACACTTTCTTAGAATTAAAGGGTTTTATAGAGGACCATTAATACGTCAAATTATTCCATTCGGAATGGTTGGCAATGTCACAATGGGAGGAACATGTTTACCAAACTGATAAAAAAAACACTCAACAGTGACATCAATTAAATTGCATTTTTGGGATGATTTGGGAGTTTATAAAATTGTGAACCATGGTTTAGAGAGCAGTGGGATTAGAGCAGTTTAGCAAATACATATGTCTCTAACACGGAGTAGAAAAAGGGGCTGCGCCACAATACATAATGCGCTCTCCATGGTTCTGAAAAGGAACGTTCTTTCCTGCATTCATCATCTCCCTGTTCAAGGTCGAGCCCACTCACTGAACCACTCTCACTTTCACATTCGATGTGTCAAAGCATTCAACTTCCACGCGTGGGACTAAAACATAATTCAAATTAAGATCCTAAATCTGTATCAAAACATCCTGTGTAGAGGGGTGGGGGATTGTGGCAGATATCCCAGGTAATCAGCCTTTGTAGATCTGAATATGAAGAAGAGACAGTTGAAAGGGGATGAGACGAAAATATGGACTTGTGGAACTGTCCATGAACAAATTAGGTGCAAAAAACTAAATTTAGAGGCTGAGTCATTGTGTAAAAGCCAAGTTTACACATTTGGGGCTTATCCAAACATTGACAATGCAACTGGGTGTCCATAGGCATGATCTCACCCAAGGTAATAGATACAGTTTGTATAGCATAATAAGTTTCCTTCTTGAGACCTGAAGTATGGTCTACCCATGTGCTATTGGCTAAACCTATGCCTCATCCAGTCACTTGTTGAAAATCATTAAGCATCAGCCAATCAAGGCAGCCAACCATCTCCCATGTCCATGTCTAGCACAGTCCAAGAATAATTGACTGCTTGTTGTTTTTGGCATTACTTCACATTTAATTGTCAACTATATTTTGTGTAAGATTTGATTCCTACTTCAAACACTTTGAAACACGTTTCTCCAGAAGGATGCCAACACAGAAGGTCACGTTGCAAATTGAAATTGTCAGCGTTCGTGTTTGAGCTTCATCAGACAGCTAACTATTAGCTCTGTCAGCTTTAGCTTACATTGACCCACCAGGAAATTTGACCTTCATTGTTTGAAGGAGTGTGTCATCTGAATGTTTGAGGCCAAGCCATTTTGAGCCATGGGAAGACAGTTACAGCATACAGAGCACTGGTAGACAACTTCTTCTATTTCATTTGAATAATGTCTCCTTCTTATGGCTGTTTCACACAGGAAGTAAGACTCTGTGCAAGTAGAGATACTGGTGTGCAAAAGAGCAGAAAAGTAAATAAAAACAGTATGGGGATGAGGTAGGTAGATTGGGTGGGCTATTTACAGATGGACTATGTACAGCTGCAGCGTTCGGTTAGCTGCTCAGATAGCTGATGTTTAAAGTTGGTGAGGGAAATAAAAGTCTCCAGCTTCAGCAATTTTTGCAATTCGTTCCAGTCACTGGCAGCAGAGACCTGGAAAGACAGGCGGCCAAATGAGGTGTTGGCTTTGGGGATGTGTCTGAACTAGACAAAGCCTCACACCTGAGATCCACATTACTTATTTTATCAGGGTCTATTCAAATCAGAAGAGGAGCAAAAAAATCGATGCGGTGTCTGTAACCTTTCCCATGCAAAACAGACAGTTACTGATGGGTGCGGAAAATTGACATTTTTTGCAAACCCAGAAGCGTAACCATTAGATATGCAAACTTGAAGGAATACGAATGCGAGTTTCCAGAGTGATTTCCCACATACAGTCTCTGACCTACTTAACAGTCTGATGGCCTTGAGACAGAAGCTGTTTTTCAGACTCTCGGTTCCAGCTTTGATACACCTGTACTGACCTTGCCTTCTGGATGACAGCGAGGTGAACAGGTAGTGGCTCGGGTGGTTGTTGTCCTTGATGATCTTTTTGACCTTCCTGTGACATCGGGTGGTGTAGGTGTCCTGGAGGGCAGGTAGTTTGACCCCGGTGATGCGTTGTGCAGATGGTTGTATGCGGAGCAGTTACCGTACCAGGCAGTGAAACAGCCCGACAGGATGCTCTCGGTTGTGCATCTGTAAAGGTTTTTGAGTGTTTTCAACCTCCTGAGGTTGAAGAGGCGCTGTTGCGCCTTCTTCACCACGCTGTCTATGTGGGTGGATCATTTCAGTTTGTCAGTGATGTGTACCCCAAGGAACATAAAACGTTCCACCTTCTCCACTACTGTCCCGTCGATGTGGATAGGGGGATGCTTCCTCTGCTGTTTTCTGAAGTCCACGATCATCTCCTTTGTTTTGTTGAAGTTGAGTGTGAGGTTATTGTCCTGACACCACTCTTCAAGGGCCCTCACCTCCTCCCTGTAGGCCATTTCGTTGGTAATCAAGCCTTCCACTGTAGTGTCATCTGCAAACTTGATGATTGAGTTGGAGGTGTGCATGACCACGCAGTCATTGGTGAACAGGGAGTACAGGAGAGGTCTGAGAACGCACCCTTTTGGGGCCCCAGTGTTGAGGATCAGCGGGGTGGAGATGTTGTTTCCTACCGTCACCACCTGGGGGAGGCCCGTCAGAAAGTCCAGGACCCAGTTGCACAGGGCGGGGTCTCGAGCTTAATTACGAGTTTAGGGGGTACTATGGTGTTAAATGCTTAGCTGTCATTGATGAACAGCGCTCTTACATAGGTATTCCTCTTGTCCAGATGGGTGTGATTGCGATTGCGTCGTCTGTGGACCTATTGGGGCGGTCAAATCAAATTGGAGTGGGTCGAGGGTGTCAGGTAGGGTGGAGGTGATATGATCCTTGACTAGTTTCTCGATACACTTCATGATGATGGAAGTGAGTGCTACTGGGGAGATAGTCGATTAGCTCAGTTACCTTAGCTTTCTTGGGAAGAGGAAAAATGGTGGCCCTCTTGAAGCATGTGGGAACAGCAGACTGGGATAGGGATTGATTGAATATGTCCGTAAACACACCAGCCAGCTGGTCTGCGCATGCTCTGAGGATGCGGCTAGGGATGCCGTCTGGGCTGGCAGCCTTGCGAGGGTTAACACATTTAAATGTTTTACTCATATTGGCTGTGGTGAAGCAGAGCACACAGGTTTTGGCATTGTATTGTCCTCAAAGTGAGGAAATAAGTTATTAGTTTGTCTGGGAGCAAGCAATACATCTGTGTCCTGGGAGGAGATTTTGGACGGAAAAGGACCCTGGAAACAGGCTGGGGAATATCGGCACCCCAAGGCAGAGCTGGAGGCAGCGAAAGCTGAGCGGCGGCGATATGAGGAGTTAGCATGGCAGCGTGACAAGCACGGGAGGCAGCCCCAAAAATGGCACACAGGGTGGCACACGGGGAGTGTGGCAGAGTCAGGTTGGAGACCTGAACCCACTCCTCGTGCTTACCGTAAGAAGCGCAGTACTGGTCAGGCACCGTGTTATGCGGTCAAGCGCACGGTGTCGCCAGTATGCGCTCATAGCCCGGTGGGCTAGTACCAAGCGAGAGTGGGCATCCAGCCAGGGCGTGTTGTGCCAGCCCAGTGTGTTTGGTCTCCAGTACGCCGTTTCGGCCCAGGGTATCCTGCTTGCTGTGTCTCCGAGGCGCTGGGAGGGTGCAGTGCGTCCTATGCCTCCTATGCCTGCGCTCCGCCCATGCCGGGCGAATGTGGTATTGAGCCTAAGGGAGAGCTGCGTGTGGTATGCACCAGATCTCCAGTGCTCACCCACAGCCTGGTCCAACCTGTGTCTGCACTCTGGATGGTCTGGGCTAAAATGGTGATCCAGCCGGGAGGAGTGGTGACAAGGCTGCGCACCAGGGCTCCAGTGCTCCCCCACAGCCTAGTCCATCCGGTGCCTCCTCCAAGCACCAGGCCTCCTGTAGGTCTCCCCAGCCTGGTGGGTCCTGTGGCAGCCCCACGCACTAGGCTGTCTCTCTGTCTCGTCCCTCCAGGTCCGCCCGTCTGTCCTAAGCTGCCAGAGCCGCCCGTCTGTCCTGAGCTGCCAGAGCCGCCCGTCAGTCAGGAGCTGCCAGAGCCGCCAGTCAGTCAGAAGCTGCCAGAGCCACCCGTCAGTCAGGAGCTGTCAGAGCCGCCCGTCAGTCAGGAGCTGCCAGAGCCACCCGTCTGTCCTGATCTGCCAGAGCCGCCCGTCATTCAGGAGCTGCCAGAGTCGCCCGTCAGTCATCAGCTGCCGGAGTCTCCCGCCGGTCCGGTGCTGCTGGAATCTGCCGTCCATTCGGGACCCGCGGCAAGGGTCCCCAGTCCGAGGTCGGCAGCGAGGGTCGCCGCTCCCAAGGCACCGAGACTATGGTGGAGTGGGGTCCACATCCCGCGCCAGAGCCGCCACCACGGACAAACGCCCTCCCATACCCTCCCCTATAGATTCAGGTTTGGTGGCCGGAGTCCGCACCTTTGGGGGGGGGGGGGGGGGGGTGTACTGTCACTTTCTGACCTTAGTTCCTTTGTTATGTCTTTGTTTTTGGTTGGCCAGGGCGTGAGTTGGGGTGGGTAGTCTAGTATGGTCCTCAATCAGAGGCAGGTGTCGTTCGTTGTATCTGATTGAGAATCTAACTTAGGTAGCCTTTTCCCACCTGTGTTTTGTGGGTGATTGTTTTCTGTTTCATGTCTTCACGAGACAGGACTGTTTCGTTCTTTCACTTTGTTGTTTTGTTATTCAGTGTTCAGTTGATTTATTAAATATTAACATGGACACATACCACGCTGCGCATTTGTCCGATCATGACTACTCTTCCTCAGATGACGAGGAGAATCGTTACAGGGCGAGGGAGGGCTTTGTATACGTCACGGAATTTAGAGTAGCAATGATCCAGAATGCTGCCAGCACGGGTCATTCATTCGATATGATGATAACATTTATGGAGCAATGTTTTCAGATTAGCTTTGTTAAAATCCCCAGCTGCAATAAATACAGCCTCAGGATATGTGGTTTCCAGTGTACATAGATTCCAATGAAGTTCTTTCAGGGTCATCGAGGTGTCTGCATGGGGGGGGGATAGACAATGCTGTGACTATTATCGAAGAGAATTCTCTTAGTTGATAATGCGATCGCCATTTGATTGTAAGGAATTATAGGTCAGGTGAACAAAAGGACTTGAACACACCACAACTCGTTAATCATAAGGCATACACCACCGCCCTTCTTCTTAGCAGAGAGATGTTTGTTTCTGTCGGCGCAATGTTTGAAGAAACCGGGTGACTGTACCGACTCTAAATTACTACCCCGAGTGAGCCATGTTTCTGTGAAACAGAGAATGTTACCATCTCTGATGTCTCTTGGGAAGGCATCCCTTGCTCGAATTTTGTCTACCTCGTTGTCAAGAGACTGGACATTGGCGAGTAGTAATTCAGAATTCGGAATTCAGGTAAACCCAAAAAGTAGGTATCTTGGCACAACTTACACCTGACATGGGGTTAAGCAGCCTACACATTTCTGTACTGAATGAAATACTGTATTACCACTACTTTTTTAAAACCATGTCTACATTTATTTCCCAAACAACTCAACCCAAACATTCAAACTGTTAGAATCTGGGTTAAACTTGGAACATTGTTATAATCAGAAGTTAATGGTTATCTGTAGGCGCCAGATGGCTTTGGAATGTGTAGGGGAGACGGGTGGAGATCTTAGAACCTAACAATGTCACTGACGGAGAGAGGGTAATGTATAATGTTTACATTATGTCAGGATATGTTACTGTTAGCCATCAGGGATCTTATGGGAGGGATCCTCTGGGAGGAGAAGACACAGTCTGGTATCAATCACCATGACACCCTTGAGTTGGGGAGGAGTAAGAACTATGGGGTAGAGGTCAGGTCAGATGAAGTGAGGAAGAACAGATATAACTAAGGTTCTGTCAAGCAACAGAGATACATTGTCTGTTTAGATGTGGAGGAGGAGACTCATCCTAGGAGAAAGGGTTAAGTATCAGTGCTTGTTTGAAATGTCGTTGTCTGAATGCAGCTGTATTGACCCTTTGGGAAGAATTAAACTTGGTTAATCTTTTCTAGTGTCCGTTGAGTTATTTACTCTGAGATTGAGAACCTAACAAACCCAGTCACAATCACTTGTTTTTGTATTTTAATAATTTTATGCATTTTATAACACAGGTTTAACACCTAACAAACACATCTATTTAATAATTTGTTTTTTTTACCCCTTTTACTCCCCAATTTCATGATATCCAATATCCAGTCTTGTCCCATCGCTGCTACTCCCCTACGGGAGAGGTGAAGGTCGAGAGCAATGCATCCTCTGAAACACGAACCCACCTAGCTTCTTGACACACTGCTCGCTTCACCGGAAGCCAGCAGCACCAATATGTTGGAGGAAACACCATACAGCTGACGATTAAAGACAGCGTGCATGCGCCCGGCCACCACAAGGAGTCGCTAGAGCGCGATGGGGACATCCCAGCCGGCCAAACTCTCCCCTAACCAAGACGAAGATGGGCCAATTGTGAGCCACCTCATGGATCTCCCGGTCAAGGCCAGTCTGCGACACAGCCCAGATCTGAAGTGACGCCGCTAGCAGTGATCAGAACCTTAGACCGCTACACCTCTCGGGAGGCAACTTTATACTTTTTTAAAACACTTTTTACATAGGTCAGTCCTATGCCTTGCATTACGCCTGGGAAGAAAATTCTTCAGTTTGCTCAACTTTCCATTGGCTCAGTCATTGGCTCAACTTGTCTCATAGCCATTGGTTCAACTTACCCAAAGGAAAACATGTAGACTTTATTTGCTGACACAGCTACAATGATGCACTTTCATGACAGGTTTAGGACCTCATATTAAAGTTTCTAGAGATCCCAACTGATGTATAGAACAATCTTAAAGTGATCTTCTTTGGTTTAGAGACAAGCATAATGAAACCTCCAACACATTAAATTAATTTGACTTGGTGAAAATCTGTTGTTGGACCTTATTTGCTTATCTCTTTTTCCATGTGGTTTCTTTCTTCATAGACTCCATGAAAGGATGACCGCTTCCTAATTATTTGTCAAATGATTCATTTTGTGTATGATTTCCTCAAAATAAAGGTGGCTCAACTTACCCCTTTGGCTCAAATTACACCACTCTCCCTTATGCAGATTTGGAATAAATATACATCATTGGTCATCTGAGTTTAGATATAAGCCTCTGCTCTGATTCAAACAAGAGGGATTAAATGATCATCCTATCTAATGGATGTTGAAAGAATAATTCTGTCCTACCTGGTACACGATGAGTAGGTGTCCCACCACACAAGAAGTAGATTATTTTAGGACTTTTATTGTAGCCATCTATAATATTAATACAGTTGTCTATGTAATAATACTGATTGTATATTCATCAGATTTGAAAGAAGCAACATGAATTTCTGGTCAACTACAAGAGCCAGTAAGTAACCCTCCTCCAGGTGCAATAAGACCTCTAGCCCATTAGAGGACAGCATTGATTTATTTTTCACTGTTATTTCTACTAATAGGATAACCTGTTACATTAATGGCATATACTGTAACTGGATTGACAAGTTCATCAATGTCAAGAACAATGTCTGCATATCTAGTCTCACAATGCAAGCAGGTGATACATGCTCGCCTCCTTTCCTGCCTGAGAGAGCTGTCTTTCTGACAGCTGTTTCCTTCTGTGTATAAAACGTTGTGGTCTGATGTTGAACAAAACAGATGACTCATAATAAGTCATCAAGACTGATAGATATAGACGATATTTTGGCCCGTAAGTCCTTTCATTTTAGATATTCACTTTTAAATGGTGTACATCTAAGACCGTTATAGGAGACATATAGCTTCTAAAGGGGCAGGGAACACCATTAGAGTTGACTTACTTTGTGATTCTGTTTCTCCTGTGGAAAGTGTTATGGTTCATGGCCAATTATTGCCTCATTCTACTACCATTGCACAACATCCACTAAGTGCTAATGCTGAAATACTATAATTTATTTTATAACATGTTGTTTACACATACTCTTGCACTGATATCCCCACAACCCCATTGTGCGATCTTAACACACTCATAAAATAGCAAATAGAATCTTTGTAGTCAATAGCAAAGCTTTTTCTGGTTCTGACCTTATCTCCAAAATGGGTTCATCTGTGAAACAGCACAGTTAAAAATATATGGCAAATAGAAATCAAACTGGGTGGACATCAGAAATAGATGAGAGAGGTTGAGGGTAGAGGAAGGACAGGACTAAAATCAAACAAAATATAACTATTGTAAAGCATTATATAGTACGTATAATCTGGAAGTGGAGGCCTAAGTGTTATTGTTCGCAGGTTTACTCCAATTAGGGGAGGGGTGGTAGGGTTAGAAAGTAATAAAGGAAAATATATATGAAATATATATATATATATATATATATATGCATTTGTGTGTATGTATACGTATGTAGTTGATGTCGGAAGTTTACATACACTTAGGTTGGAGTCATTAAAACTCCACTCCATAAATGTCTTGCTTTCAAACTATAGTTTTGGCAAGTCGGTTAGGACATCTACTTTGTGCATGACACAAGTAATATTTCCAACAATAGTTTACATACAGATTATTTCACTGTATCACAATTCCAGTGGGTCAGAAGTTGACATACACTAAGTTGACTGTGCCTTTAAACAGCTTGGAAAATTCCAGAATATGATGCCATGGCTTTAGAAGCTTCTGATGGGCTAATTGACATAATTTGAGTCAATTGGAAGTGTACCTGTGGATGTATTTTAAGACCTATCTTCAAACGCAGTGCCTCTTTGCTTGACATTATTTTTAAAAAATCTGCCAAGTCCTCAGAAAAACTATTGTAGACCTCCACAAGTCTGGTTCATCCTTGGGAGCAATTTCCAAAGGTACCACGTTCATCTGTACACACAATAGTATGCAAGTATGAACACCATGGGACCACGCAGCCGTCATACCACTCTGTCTCCTAGAGATGAATATACTTTGGTGCGAAAAGTGCAAATCAATCCCAGAACAACAGCAAACAACCGTGTGAAGATGCTGGAGGAAACCGGTACAAAAGTATCTATAACCACAGTAAAAACGAGTCCTATATCGACAATAACCTGAAAGGCCGCTCAGCAAGGGAGAAGCTACTGCTCCAAAACCGCCATAAAAGCCAGACTACGGTTTGCGACTGCACGTGGGGACAAAGATTGTACTTTTTGGAGAAATGACCTCTGGTCTGATGAAGCAAAAATAGAACTGTTTGGCCATAATGATCATCGTTATGTTTGGAGGAAAAAAGGGGAGGCTTTGCAAGCCGAAGAATACCATCCCAACCGTGAAGCACGGGGTGTCATGTTCATTGTAATGAGGAGACCAAGGCGCAGCGTGATATGCATACATTCTTCTTTCAATGAAGAAAGAACACTGAACAAACTAACAAAACGAATTGGGAAGCTAATACAGATAGTGCAGACAGGCAACTAAAGATAGGATAAGAACCCACAAATACCCTAGACAAAATGGCTACCTACGAACATACCCACCCTAGTCACACCCTGACCTAACCAAAATAATATAGAGAACAAAGATAACTAAGGTCAGGGCATGACAGTACCCCCCCCCCCCCCACACACACACACACACACACACACACACAAAGGTGCGGACTCCCGGCCGCAAACCTGAAACTATAGGGAAGGGACTGGGTGGGCATCTACCCTCGGTGGCGGCTCTGGTTCTGGACGCCACCCCCCCCCCCCCCTCTTTACACTGGTCCCTCCGCCTTTGTAGAGCTGAACTGTGGCTCGTCGCCAGAGGCTCTGGACTGTGGATCATCGCCGGAGACCACGGACTGTGGATCATCGCCAGAGACCCCGGGCTGGGGACCGTGCTAAATGTGTCCCCACATATCGTCGCCGTTCATCCCGTGCTATCCCCATCTGCCTCCATGGTAGGCGATTCTCTCCTGCCAATATTTCCTCCCACGTCCAGGATCCTTTACCGTCCAGTATTTCGTCCCATTTTCATTCTGTCTGCTCCATCAAACGCTGCTCCTCCTTTTCACGCTGCTTTGTCCTTTTATGGTGGGTTCTTCTGTCAAGTTTGTTATAATGAGGAGACCAAGGTGCAGCGTGATATGCATACATTCTTCTTTTAATGAAGAAAGAACACTGAACAAATTAACAAAACGAAACGTGAAGCTAATACGGATAGTGCAGACATGCAACTAAACATAGAATAAGAACCCACAAATACCCTAGACAAAATGGCTACCTAAATATGGTCCCCAATCAGAGACAATGATAAACAGCTGCCTCTGATTGGGAACCAATTCAGGCCACCACAGACATACAAATACCTAGACTTACAAAAAACCCTAGACATTTCAAAAACGAACATACCCACCCTAGTCACACCCTGACCTACCCAAAATAATAAAGAAAACAAAGATAACTAAGGTCAGGGCGTGACACAGATGTGGCAGCATTATGTTGTGGGGGTGCTTTGCTGCAGGAGGGACTGGTGCACTTCCCGAAATAGATGGCTTCATGAGGATGGAAAATTGTGTGGATATTTTGAAGCAATCTCAAGACATCAGTCAGTTAAAGCTTGGTCGCAAATGGGTCTTCCAAATGGACAATGGCCCCAAGCATACTGCCAAAGTTGTGGCAAAAAACAAAGTCAAGCTATTGGAGTGGCCATCACAAAGCCCTGACCTCAATCCTTTAGAACATTTGTGGGCAGAACTGAAAAAGCATGTGTGAGCAAGGAGGCCTACAACCTGACCGAGTTACACCAGCTCTGTCAGGAGGAATGGGCCAATATTCACCCAACTTATTGTGGGAAGCTTGTGGAAGGCTCCCCGAAACGTTTGACCCAAGTTAAACCATTTAAAGGCAATGCTACCAAATACTAATTGAGTGTATGTAAACTTCTGACACACTGGGAATGTGATGAAAGAAATACAAGCTGAAGTATATCATTCTCTATACTATTATTCTGCCATTTCACATTCTTAAAATAAAGTGGTGATCCTATCTGACCTAAGACAGGGAATTTTTACTAGGAATAAATGTCAGGAATTGTGGAAAAACTGAGTTTAATGTATTTGGCTAAGGTGTATGTAAACTTCCGACTTCAACTGTATATGAGAGAAGCTGTAAGTTGCAAAACAAGTGATGGTGTCACTGAGTGATCTGAGTGGGCATTCTATGTTGGATGTCTTGTTTGTCTGTTTCTGTGTTTGGGCCTGATATGGTTCTCAATCAGAGGCAGGTGTTAGTCATTGTCTCTGATTGGGAGCCATATTTAGGTAGCCTGTTTTGTGTTGGGTTTTGTGGGTGATTGTTCCTGTCTTTGTGTTTGTTACACCAGATATGGCTGTTTTCGGTTTTTCACGTTTCACGTTTCTTGTTTTTGTATATTGTTCTATTTTCATCCTTATTAAAGATGTATCTAAACAGAAGAATCCCGTGACAGAACAGGATCAAGCGGCGTGGTGAGAAGCAGCCAGCATCACAAGACTCATAGACTTGGGAGGACGAGTTGGACGTAAAAGGACCCTGGGCAGAGTCAGGGGAATATCGCCGCCCCATAGCAGAGCTGGAGGCAGCGAAAGCAGAGAGGCGGCATTACGAGGAGCAGGAGAGGCAGCGATGTCAGGATTTCGGGACATGGGAGCAGAATCTGGACTACACAACTTGGGAAGAGATAGACAGGTGGGCGGTCGACCCAGGGAGAGTGCCGAAGCCCGCCTGGGATTCGATGGAGCAGTGCGAGGAAGGTTAAAGGAGAATGAGGTTGGCGAAGCGAGCACGGCGGCGCGGTAGGAAGCCCGAGAGTCAACCCCAAAAATGTATTGGGGGGGCACACAGGGAGTATGGCGAAAGCCAGGTAGGAGACCTGCGCCAACTTTCTGTGCTTACCGGAGAGCGAGAGAGACCGGGCAGGCACCGTGTTATGCTGTGGAGCGCACGGTGTCTCCAGTGCGGGTGCATAGCCTGGTGCGGTACATACCAGCTCCTCGTATCAGCCGGGCTAGAGTGGGCATCGAGCCAGGTAAGGTTGGGCAGGCTCGGTGCTCAAGGGCTCCAGTGCACCTACACGGTCCGGTCTATCCAGTGCCACCTACACGCACCAGCCCTCCGGTGGCAGCCCCTCGCACCAGGCTTCCTGTGGGTGTCCAGAGCCCAGTACTCCCTGTTTCTCCTCCCCGCACTCGCCCTGAGGTGTGTGTCCTCGGCCCAGTACTACCAGTGCCGGCACCACGCATCAGGCCTATAGTGCGTCCCGCCTGTCCAGCGCTGCTAGAGCCTTCCTCCTCGCCAGCGCAGCCGGAGTCTCCCACCTGTTCGGCGCTGTCAGAGCTCCCGCCCCTCAGTCCAGAGGCGCCAGAGCTCCTCAGTCCAGAGGCGCCAGAGCCGCTCAGTCCAGAGGTGCCAGAGCCCCTCAGTCCAGAGGCGCCAGAGCCCCTCAGTCCAGAGGCGCCAGAGCCCCTCAGTCCAGAGGCGCCAGAGCCCCTCAGTCCAGAGGCGCCAGAGCCCCTCAGTCCAGAGGCGCCAGAGCCCCTCAGTCCAGAGGCGCCAGAGCCCCTCAGTCCAGAGGCGCCAGAGCCCCTCAGTCCAGAGGCGCCAGAGCTCCTCAGTCCAGCGCTGCCAGAGCCTTCCTCTCCAGCGTTTCTGGAGCTGCCCGTCTGCCCAGCGCCATCAGAGTCTCCCGTCTGTCCTGAGCCGCTAGTGCCGCCAGTTTGCAAGGAGCCGCCAGTGCCGCCAGTCTGCAAGGAGCCGCCAGTGCCGCCAGTCTGCAAGGAGCCGCCAGTCCTGCCAGTCTGCCAGGAGCCGCCAGTGCCGCCAGTCTGCCAGGAGCCGCCAGTGCCGCCAGTCTGCCAGGAGTTTTTGTATTTGTATATTGTTCTATTTTCATCCTTATTAAAGATGTATCGAAATAACCACGCTGCGTTTTGGTCCGCCTCTCCTTCAACAGAAGAATCCCGTGACAGATGGCTAATGTGACCATGTCACGGACCACATTATCAAGAAAGGAAGCTTTCTTCAGGACTTCCATTGAATGTTGGTTTGCAGAGCTCCTCCATAACTCTACAGAACTCCACATTACTGTTTTCCCTATTTCACCCTCACTTCAAAATCTTAATTAAACTAATCCTCCGTGAAGGAGATAAATGCTTAATTCCCTCCATGGCTCTTAGGCTGCATGTAAATGTTCTGCCAAGGGGCTTCAGCACAGAAAAAAGCATCATTTGATAACGAAGAGGAGAATTTTTTTTTATTCCTCTTGTGCATTGCTCATTCCCCTTTTGTCTGCACATGAAGTTTAAATTGATTTGAACATGTTCGGATCGTACACAAGGAGACTACGTGAGAGATTTAATGTGACTCAATGTTGCTTCTAATAGCACCTTGAATTCGCTGATGTGGTTGTTTTATATTTCCAAGAAAATCACTTTATTTTACTTCAGACATGTGACATATTTGTAACAGCAACGTGAAAGAGCACTCAGAGATAATGATGACTTTTAGCCAAAAGATCAATGGCCAAACCCATTGAAGATAACTACTGTATTTTATTCATAAAGATTAAATTGCATGCACATACAGTGAGCTCCAATAGTATTGGGACAGCCACAAATGTGTTGTTGTTTTGGCTCTGTACTCCAGGACTTTGGATTTAAAGAATACATAGACTATGGGGTTAAAGGACAGACTGTCAGCTTTAATTTGAGGGTATGTCCATCCATATCGGGTTAACCCTTTAGAAATTACAGCCCTTGTTGTATGCTGTCCCCCCATTTTAGGGGACCAAAGTATTGGGACAATTCACTTATATGTGTATTAAAGTAGTAAAAGGTACTTGGTCCATATTGACAGCACATTAATGACTTCATCAAGCTTGTGACTCTACAAAGTTGTTGGATGCATTTGCTCTTTGTTTTAGTTGTGTTTCAGATTATTTTGTGCCCAACAGAAAATAATGGTAAATAATGTATTGTGTCATTTTGGAGTCACTTTTATTGTAGATAAGAATATAATATGTTTCTAAACACTTCTACATTAATGTGGATGCTACCATGATTAGGGATAATCCTGAATTAATCGTGAATAATGAGGAGTGAGAAAGTTACAGAGGTATAAATATCATACATCCCCAGAAATGCTAACCTCCCCTGTTATTGTAATGGTGGGAGGTTAGCATGTCTTGCGCTTATGATATTTGTGTGTCTGTAACTTTCTCACTCATTATTATTCACGATTAATTTGTAGTCACTGGGTGTATTGGTACACCAGCCAAAGTGTAACTAAAAACTTCACAATGCTCAAAGGGATATTTAATGTCTGCTTTTTTTACCCATCTACCAATAGGTGCCCTTCTTTGTGAGGCATTGGAAAACCTCCCTGGTCTTTGTGGTTTAATCTGTGTTTGAAGTTCACTGCTCGACTGGGGGACCTTACAGATAATAGGGAGGAGGACAGAGGTCAGAGACCTGGCAGTGTGGTACCAGGACAACAACCTCTCTCTCAATGTGAGTAAGACAAAGGAGCTGATCGAGGACTACAGGAAATGGCGGGCCGAACAGGCCCCTATTAACATAGACGGGACTGAAGTGGAGCGGGATGAGAGTTTCAAGTTCCTTGGTGTCCACATCACCAACAAACTATTATGATCAAAACACACCTAGACTGATGTGAAGAGGGCACGACAACACGTATTCCCCTCGAGAGTTCGAGAGCTGTGCCATCAAGAGCATCCTGACCGGTTGCATCACCGCCTGGTATGGCGATTGCTCTGCATCTGACCATAAGTCGCTACAGAGGGTAGTGTGTATGGACCAGTAAATCACTGGGGCCAAGCTTCCTGACATCCAGGACCTATAAACTAGGCGGAGTCACAGAAAGGCCCAGTCATAGACTGTTCTCTCTGGTACCGCATGGCAAGTAGTGACGGAGAGGCAAGTCTAGGACCAAAAGGCTTCTTAACAGCTTCTACCCCCAAGCCATAAGACTGCTGAACAACTAATCAAATGGCCACCCAGACCCCCCCCCCCCCCCCCCCCCCCCCGCACCTTGTTTTTACGCCGTTGCTACTCGCTGTTTACTATCTATGCATAGTCACTTTACAAATGACCTTGACTATCCCGCACATTGACTTGGTGCCGGTACCCCCTGTATATAACCTCGTTATTGTTATGTACATTTCTTGTGTTACTTTTTGATTGATTTGATTTTAGTTTGTTTATTTAGTAAATATTTTATCAACTTTATTTCTTGAACTGCATTGTTGGCTAAGAGCTTTTAAGTAAGCATTTCACTATAAGGTCTACTACATCTGTTGTATTCGGCGCATGTGACAAATAAAATTTAATTTGATAATTGTATGTGTAGGGTACAGAGATGTTAAACACCATTGTTGCACACATGGAACTTATTATCTGACTTCTGTGATAGAAAAATGACACATTTACCTGATTTGTTTGATATTAATAGTTATCAATTAATACTTAACAAATAGGAGGATATTTATGTCCTGTTAGTGTCTGTGTGTTTATGGTCTCCAGTTCCCTGGGCGTATGGTCACTGGAGATGGCTTGAGCTGACAAATGAGTGCGTGGCCTTGCACGCCTCCAACTCAATCATCAAGTTTGCAGACGACACTACAGTGGCAGGCTTGATTACCAACAATGACGAGATGGCCTACAGGGAGGAGGTGAGGGCCCTCGGAGTGTGGTGTCAGGAAAATAACCTCACACTCAACGTCATCTAAACAAAGGAGACGATTGTGGACTTCAGGAAACAGCAGAGTGAGCACCCCCCTATCCACATCAACGGGACCGTAGTGGAGAAAGTTTTAAGTTCCTCTGCGTATACATCACGGACAAACTGAAATGGTCCACCCACACAGACAGCGTGGTGACGAAGGCGCAACAGCAACCTCTGGAGGCTGAAGAAATTCGGCTTGTCAACGAAAACACAAACAAACTTTAACAGATGCGCAATCGAGAGCATCCTGTCGGGCTGTATTACCGCTTGGTACGGAAACTGCTCCTCCCACAACCGTAATGCTCTCCAGAGGGTAGTGAGGTCTGCACAACATATCACTGGGGGCAAACTACCTGCCCTCCAGGACACCTACACCACTCGATGTCACAGAAGGCCAAACAGATCATCAAGGACAGCAACAACCCGAGACACTACCTGTTCACCCCGCTATCATCCAAAAGGCGAGGTCAGTACAGGTGCATCAAAGTTGGGACCGAGAGATTGAAAAACAGCTTATATCTCAAGGCCATCAGACTGTTAACTTCTCTAGGGTAGGAATTTTGTATGAAAAGCGTGCCCAAATTAAACTGCCTGCTACTCAGCCATAAAAGCCAGAATATGCATATAATTAGTAGATTTGGATAGAAAACATGCTGAAGTTTCTAAAACGGTTTGAATGATGTATGTGAGTATAACAGAACGCATATGGCAGGCAAAAAATGAGAAAAAAATCCAACCAGGAAGTGGGAAATCTGGGGTTTGTAGTTTTTCAAGTCATTGCCAATCGAATATACAGTGTCTATGGGGTCATATTGCACTTCCTAAGGCTTCCACTAGATGTCAACAGTCTTTGATGCTTCTACTGTGAAGGAGGGGGAATGGGAGCTGAATGAGTCAGACTGTCACGTTCTGACCGCAGTTCTTGTGTGTTTTCCTTGTTTTAGTGTTGGTCAGGATGTGAGCTGGGTGGGCATTCTATGTTGTGTGTCTAGTTTGTCTGTTTCTGTGGTTGGCCTGATATGGTTCTCAATCAGAGGCAGGTGTTAGTCATTGTCTCTGATTGGGAACCATATTTAGGTAGCTTGTTTTGTGTTGGGGTTTGTGGGTGATTATCTCCGTGTCTGTGTTTGTTTCAACACACAGGACTGTTTTCGGTTTTCACATGTATTGTTTTGTATATTTGTAGTGTTTTCTCGGTATTCGTCTTTATTAAAGATGTTTAACCCTAACGACGCTGCGTTTTGGTCCGCCTCTCCTTCCCAGGAAGAAAGCCTTTACACTGACATCTGCCAGAGTGGCATGATCTGATCCCGCGCGTTCACGTGAGAGTTAGCTTGCGTTCCACTGCATTTCTACAGACAAAGGAATTCTCCGGTTGAAACATTATTGAAGATGTATGTTAAAAACATCCTAAAGATTGATTCTATACATCGTTGACGGAATGTTTTGACTTTTCGGCTGCTCGCGCCTCATGAATTTGGATTACTGGGCTAAACACGAGAACAAAAAGGAGCTATTGGGACATAAATGATGGACATCGAAAACGCTAGCTTCCCACATTCCCTAGTGAGGTTAAGCAGCCATCACTAACATTGAGTGGCTGCTGCCAACATACTGACTCAAATCTCTAGCCACTTAAATAATAAAAAATTGGATGTAATAAATGTATCACTGGTCACTTTAAACAATGCCACTTTATATAATGTTTACATAGCCTACATTACTCATCTCATATGTATATACTGTACTATACAATCTACTGCATCTTGCCAATGCCACACGGCCATCGCTCATCCATATAATTACATGTACATATTCTTATTCATTCCTTTACACTTGTGTGTGTATAAGGTAGTTGTTTTGAAATTGTTAGATTACTTTTTAGATATTACTGCACGGTCGGAACTAGAAGCACAAGCATTTCGCTACACTAGCATTAACATCGGCTAACCATGTGTTTGTGACCAATAAAATGTGCATTGATTTGATTTGACATGATGTAAAAATAGTTTGAGATTGACAGATAATGTTTAAATGCAAAATACTTTATTTTGTGTTTGGGATCCTCAGCTCAGTTTGGGAACCTTAATCCAGGCTGGACAGGAGGAAGTCAACCTGCAGTTCTAAATTCTCCATCACCTGCCACGAGAGCCGTTGTGGGCTTTCATAGACGGACTCATCGAGGTTGAAGATGGAGTCCAACAATGCCTTCATCTGATCCTGACGACAACAGACACATCATCAACAAATAGATAATGACCAGCTACAAAGATAAGGATGACAAACCATCACACACAGTTAGAGAGAGAGAGAGAGAGAGAGAGAGAGAGAGAGAGAGAGAGAGAGGGGATATATATATTTTTTAAATATGCACCTTAATGAGGAGGTAGAAGTTCCCAGCAGACTCTGTCCAGGCTCCTCCAGGAGGGCGAATCCTCATCATCACTTCTATGAGCAGATAAAAGAAGCTACCAGGCCTCTGGAGTAGGAACAGGGGACATGAGTGAGTGTCTACAGACCTGGTATGGCTACAGTGTGGATAGGGTAGATAAACAACAGGATGTTTACATTATTAGGGTCACTTACAGATGTTGGAAGAGATGTTTTCCCTTCAAGAAGGCTCAGTAGAACAAATTCATAAAATACATCCGTGAAATTGATGTGGTTGATCTGAAGTCAAACAAATAAGATAATTACATATTTTTCATTGACAAGCACTTTAGAAAGTCTCATTGAGTAGATGTTGGATGAACAGACGGTGCCTGCAGCTAACGCTCAAGCTTGCATGTAAACCTACTCCTACAAGAGCCATCTCCAGCTCTAGTTGCTCCCTGTTTGCTGGCTCATTAATGAAGTTCACCAGGATGTCGTAGGCCTGCTGAAACTGCCTCACATCCTCAAAACAAAACAATCATAAAATTCCTTAGAACTTGGATCATAAACTCAAAGATTCAGGTCTGTAATTCAGAGGGCCTCTGATTGATTGTTTGGCTTGTAAGACATTGGAACTTTTCAACTAAACCTTATGAATCACTATTGCCTAAATGTAAGCCACTGGGCAAAGACTGGTTGAATCAACATTGTTTTCTTGTCATTTCAACAACAAAAAATGTAATGTGATGATGTTGAATAAACATGGAAAACTGATTGGAATTGAAAAAAGTCATCAACGTATTTTTTTCACCAAACTTTTAACCTAAGTCCAATGACATGGTACATTTTTTTGATTGAATTCACATTAGTTGACAACTCAACCAATTGTAACTAAAAACGACACGCTGAAATGATGTCTGTGCCCAGTGGGAACTATATATCTGGTGTGATGAATGTTGTACAATTATTTGAATGGTTACCTGCTGGTTGAGCTCGGACAGTCCACTCAACACCATCCTCCCAGCGTGGGTGAGGTAATTAAGGGAGGTACTGTCTGAGGATGTCAGAGCCTGTGAGAACAAGACAGTACATTTAGAAATGGTACAGAAATGTACATCAAATGAAATTCAAAAGGTGGTAAATTCACACTTTCTCACCTCCATAGCACGTCGGATACCGGCCAGCCTCAGAGAGAAGTTGCTTGTCCCTTGGTGTCCAAAGTAACTCCTGTAAATAGAAATGTTTAGTAGCAAATGTGCAACATAAGAAGCTAAAGCATACATTAATGCCATGAGATTAAGATATCCTTTTATGTTAGCCTATGTTACAACTGCAGGATTTATAAAAACCATACCAATGTATGATCTAAATTTGATCACTCGTTTGTTGCTGAGACACTTGTAGTGTATTTTAGTTTTAAAAAGGCTTTTAAAGTTTGTAATTACAGACTTGATTTGCCCTAACGAAAAATCTATCAACCCCTTCAAAAATGTCAATTATAATCCACATAATAACAAATATTTCCTATGCCAAGAGTATGCCAAGAGTGTGCAAAGCTGTTGTCAAGGCAAAGGGTGACTATTTGAAGAATCTCAAACATAAAATATACTTTGATTCCATGTGTTCTTTCATAGTTTTGATGTCTTCACTATTATTCTACAACGTAGAAAAGAGTACAAATAAAGAAAACCCTTGAATGAGTAGTTGTTTGAAAACTTTTGAACGGTAGTGTATATAAAGTGTTTCAACTCTATATCTGAAATGCTAATGGTGTCTTCTTTTTTTAAGACTATATCCATGTGTGTGAGATGTATACTTTTGTTTCAAGGTAGATTTGTTTAAGACTCCTAGAAACACTGTGTGTGACTGTCACACCCTGACCATAGAGAGCCTTTTTATTCTCTTTTTTGGTTTGGTTGGGGTGTGACTAGGGTGGGTAATCTAGGTTGTTTTTTTCTATGTTGGCCTGGTATGGTTCCCTATCAGAGGCAGCTGTTTATCGTTGTCTCTGATTGGGAATCATATTTAGGCAGCCATTTCCCCTCTGTGTTTTGTGGGATCTTGTTTTTGTGTTGTTGCTTTTGAGCACTCCAGATCATAACATTTCATTTATTCTTTATTGTTTTTGTGCGGTTCACTTCAAATAAAAGATGTCGAACCGATTTCACGCTGCGCTTTGGTACGAGTGTTCTTATGACGATCCTGATTTAGCCCACTGCAGTAAAAGGTTATTAAGGTCCTACATCTGTATAACTACAATATAGGGGCAGATTATTTCAAGGCAAATGTTTTTACTATAGATGAACACATGAAAGCAAACTCACCACAGCTGGGGCACATCTGCAACATTATGTTGCTCCTCCACAAACTCCTAAAACAGACATCACATTAACATCAACTCTGGGCTCCCAAGGTAAGTCAGTTAAGAATTTGTTCCTAGATAAGTAAATAAAATAAATACTAAACTGCATTTCACCTCCAACTGAAGGGGACAAAACATCATAACAATACTTTCATCCTGACCTAAAAACTTGACAAACCTGTTGAAACCAAAACACTGTGCTTGGAACACAATGACACTGAGACACACACCTGTACACACAAGTACAAATGTCAGGAAAACAAATAAAAAGGGTTATTGACTGTAGAAAGAGTTTTACCTGAGGACTGCTGTCAGGGGTCTGGTCCTGGGTGAAGTGGTAAGGTGGAGGGGAAGGGAACGGGGGAGGTGGAGGGGGAGGGGGAGAATCCTGGGGGAACTGCTGAGAGGAGCCAAAGGACGGCTCATGAGGGGTGGTGATAATGTCAGAGGTAGAGAACTGATACGTCATCATGTCATCCCCCCTCTCCTGGAACCCCTCCACTGTGGTGGAGATATCCACCTGCTGTTTAACAAACAACACCGTTAGCCCAACCACAATGTTGAAAACCCCTCAACCAAACACTGAAATAAATCCTACCACAGAGAAACAATAAGGCATACCTGGGCGTCCTCATAATAGGTGAACTCTGACCTCCTCTTGACGAGGCAAGACTTGATTCCATGGATCCTTCTACCAAGGTACTAAAAATGAGGATAGAAATTTAAATGTATCATTTCATTTTGTCAACATTTATTTAAATAGGTAAATGGACATTTGCCACTTTCCATTTTCTTTTATGAGTGTTTGACTGTACCTTAATACCAGTCACCTCCTTGTTGGTGAGGACCACCTGGACATTACCCTTTCAAAGAGGCACATTGGAAAAATTACATTTCATTCAGGAAATATAAGTAGCCCTATATTTGGTGCATCATTTGACACAAATCAGGTGCATTTGAAATGAAAGATCAGTTGAGAATCTCTCACCCATGGGTCCAGTATTTTTTCCTGAATGACTCTGCTCCACCACAGCTGTTTCTCCACTCCCCTCACAATGCACAGGTGATGCATGTCCTCTTCGTTTTGCTATAAGGAAAAACATCTTCAGTCTGTACACCTCTCTGTATATTTTATGTAGATTTCTATATCATTTGGCAGGTGATTTCAGTTTGGACTATCACCACTGGCAGTGATATAGAGCCCACATGATGTTCGTACAACAACTTTCCTCTAGGTTTCAATTAGGACCAGACATACAAAAGAAACCCCAGAGACAAATGGGAGTTAAAACACACAGCTGTGTTCATAAATGTTAAGAATATGTCTGAAGTACCTGCACTCGTCCATAACGGATTATCCAGGTATGGAAATTAAATGAACCCCAGTTCCCAACCAGCTGCATCTTCTCAAAGGAAAAACCAGAGTCTTCAATATTTGGCTGCAAAACAAAGACATCCCCTAATTGTATAGCTTTCTCTGTGATTATTAATAAACAGACCAAGGAATTAAAGCCAGACAGGGCTGCTGCCCGACCTCCTCATCCATATACTGAAGTGTCTGCATATGAATGGCTACCTGTTCAGTTTGAGAAGTCAGTTCCTCCCATACCATCCTCCCTACAGGAGTGAAACAGATGAAAATAGGCTGCTCCATCATGAAAATCTGTGAGAAAATGAGGGAAAGGACAACAAAGTATTTCACGACCATAGTGGATACTGAAGGTAATCATGCCTATTAGAAAAGATGATCTTTGTCCGATAATCTGCATGGTTACCTGTGTGTTAAACACTGCCAGCTCTCTCACTATCATCCTCCCAGCAAGGGTAAGGTAATAAGTCAGCTGCAGTTGTAAAAAAATATGGAAAAAGTTTACAGAAATGTATTCCCATATTGTTCTACAGAAAACGTCATGTTTGTTTTTAAGTTACATAAACCTGTCTATAGACCAGAGTGAAGACAAGAGAGTATCAGTACTGTTGGACTTACAGAGCTGGGAACCCACAGAGGTCCAGACCAAGGGACTAAAGCCAGACAGGGACGCTGCCCAACCTCCTCATCCACAAACTAAGGAATAAATCAGGATCCATTTTCAAGTCAGTAAAATTACAGTTTGAATGTCAGATTGTTATTGAACCAGTCCTGATAATGAAGCAGTATTGTTATAGCCTGGGTGTCAGGCGGTTTCAGCTCTCTAACAACTCCTTATGGGATTGTCATGCAAATATCATTTTGCCACGATGGAATTGGCAAGAGAGCAGAAACCAACCGGTACCCAGACTATTGATAGGCCTACAGTATTCTTACCTGAACAAGGACTGGGTCCTCCTGGTCCAGGGTGGGATCATGATCTTAATGAATAAACAATAAAGGATTATTTTCTCTAAGTTGAAGAAATACTACAAGACACCAAACATCTGTCCATGTAGTTAGGCTGATCTTATAATTGAATTGTGTTTATATTGGTATGATACCACATTGTATTTATGTGTCTGCATAATGTACCAATATCTTCAATTAAACCTAAAGAAAAGGTTTGGTTTCAGAGGAGCACGTTCGTTTGTTGTTGTTAATAGTGGAATTACTAACCATCATCATGTCATCAAATCAGTCCTAAATGGCACCCTATTCCCTATTTATAGCACTACTATTAACCAGAGCCGTTTGACCATATAACTATGGGCCCTGGTAAAAATAAATAAATAGGGAATAGGGTTTAGGGTGCCATTTTAGACGACGTCTGAATATAGTTTCAGTCTGGACTATATACAGCATGTCAAAAAGTAAAGGAGGACCACGGAACTCTTCATATCATTCATTAAAATGCCTTCATTTGTATGTCATGTTCAAGGGAAACAATGTTTAAAAACTTTCCATTGAACATTCCATACAAATAAATGCATTATATTAATTTTATGAAGAGTGCCTTGGTCCTCCTTTCTTTTTGACCGCCAATTTACCCCTTTTACCAAAGAGCACCTTCTGTCTACCAAAAGCTACTATTGTGTACCTTAGCAGCGCTTCCCTTCCTCCTTTTTTCTATACGTTTATACAGTCAGTATTGCTATTTAGACATTGTAAAATATATAAATGTACCCTCTTCAACTTCAATCTCGAAGGTGGCCGGTTCATCCTCACCGACGCCGTAATATTTGTTATAAAAGTAGACTGCCGAACCCGTCGCGATCACCAGGCCAGCTGCACACAGAAGCGGCCGCTCGCGGAGCAATCTCAGCGTGGTCGCTTTCAAAAAACTACTGAACTTAGGCCTACTCATTATCGCCCTTCATACTGCAGTGTTTTGACCGAGTTCAAGACCATATGACACTTTCTTAGAATTAAAGGGTTTTATAGAGGACCATTAATACGTCAAATTATTCCATTCGGAATGGTTGGCAATGTCACAATGGGAGGAACATGTTTACCAAACTGATAAAAAAAACACTCAACAGTGACATCAATTAAATTGCATTTTTGGGATGATTTGGGAGTTTATAAAATTGTGAACCATGGTTTAGAGAGCAGTGGGATTAGAGCAGTTTAGCAAATACATATGTCTCTAACACGGAGTAGAAAAAGGGGCTGCGCCACAATACATAATGCGCTCTCCATGGTTCTGAAAAGGAACGTTCTTTCCTGCATTCATCATCTCCCTGTTCAAGGTCGAGCCCACTCACTGAACCACTCTCACTTTCACATTCGATGTGTCAAAGCATTCAACTTCCACGCGTGGGACTAAAACATAATTCAAATTAAGATCCTAAATCTGTATCAAAACATCCTGTGTAGAGGGGTGGGGGATTGTGGCAGATATCCCAGGTAATCAGCCTTTGTAGATCTGAATATGAAGAAGAGACAGTTGAAAGGGGATGAGACGAAAATATGGACTTGTGGAACTGTCCATGAACAAATTAGGTGCAAAAAACTAAATTTAGAGGCTGAGTCATTGTGTAAAAGCCAAGTTTACACATTTGGGGCTTATCCAAACATTGACAATGCAACTGGGTGTCCATAGGCATGATCTCACCCAAGGTAATAGATACAGTTTGTATAGCATAATAAGTTTCCTTCTTGAGACCTGAAGTATGGTCTACCCATGTGCTATTGGCTAAACCTA
This sequence comes from Oncorhynchus kisutch, assembly GCF_002021735.2. Classification (NCBI taxonomy): domain Eukaryota; kingdom Metazoa; phylum Chordata; class Actinopteri; order Salmoniformes; family Salmonidae; genus Oncorhynchus; species Oncorhynchus kisutch. Next base: position 19,303 of record NW_022263426.1, on the reverse strand, counting down.
TGCCTCATCCAGTCACTTGTTGAAAATCATTAAGCATCAGCCAATCAAGGCAGCCAACCATCTCCCATGTCCATGTCTAGCACAGTCCAAGAATAATTGACTGCTTGTTGTTTTTGGCATTACTTCACATTTAATTGTCAACTATATTTTGTGTAAGATTTGATTCCTACTTCAAACACTTTGAAACACGTTTCTCCAGAAGGATGCCAACACAGAAGGTCACGTTGCAAATTGAAATTGTCAGCGTTCGTGTTTGAGCTTCATCAGACAGCTAACTATTAGCTCTGTCAGCTTTAGCTTACATTGACCCACCAGGAAATTTGACCTTCATTGTTTGAAGGAGTGTGTCATCTGAATGTTTGAGGCCAAGCCATTTTGAGCCATGGGAAGACAGTTACAGCATACAGAGCACTGGTAGACAACTTCTTCTATTTCATTTGAATAATGTCTCCTTCTTATGGCTGTTTCACACAGGAAGTAAGACTCTGTGCAAGTAGAGATACTGGTGTGCAAAAGAGCAGAAAAGTAAATAAAAACAGTATGGGGATGAGGTAGGTAGATTGGGTGGGCTATTTACAGATGGACTATGTACAGCTGCAGCGTTCGGTTAGCTGCTCAGATAGCTGATGTTTAAAGTTGGTGAGGGAAATAAAAGTCTCCAGCTTCAGCAATTTTTGCAATTCGTTCCAGTCACTGGCAGCAGAGACCTGGAAAGACAGGCGGCCAAATGAGGTGTTGGCTTTGGGGATGTGTCTGAACTAGACAAAGCCTCACACCTGAGATCCACATTACTTATTTTATCAGGGTCTATTCAAATCAGAAGAGGAGCAAAAAAATCGATGCGGTGTCTGTAACCTTTCCCATGCAAAACAGACAGTTACTGATGGGTGCGGAAAATTGACATTTTTTGCAAACCCAGAAGCGTAACCATTAGATATGCAAACTTGAAGGAATACGAATGCGAGTTTCCAGAGTGATTTCCCACATACAGTCTCTGACCTACTTAACAGTCTGATGGCCTTGAGACAGAAGCTGTTTTTCAGACTCTCGGTTCCAGCTTTGATACACCTGTACTGACCTTGCCTTCTGGATGACAGCGAGGTGAACAGGTAGTGGCTCGGGTGGTTGTTGTCCTTGATGATCTTTTTGACCTTCCTGTGACATCGGGTGGTGTAGGTGTCCTGGAGGGCAGGTAGTTTGACCCCGGTGATGCGTTGTGCAGATGGTTGTATGCGGAGCAGTTACCGTACCAGGCAGTGAAACAGCCCGACAGGATGCTCTCGGTTGTGCATCTGTAAAGGTTTTTGAGTGTTTTCAACCTCCTGAGGTTGAAGAGGCGCTGTTGCGCCTTCTTCCCCACGCTGTCTATGTGGGTGGATCATTTCAGTTTGTCAGTGATGTGTACCCCAAGGAACATAAAACGTTCCACCTTCTCCACTACTGTCCCGTCGATGTGGATAGGGGGATGCTCCCTCTGCTGTTTTCTGAAGTCCACGATCATCTCCTTTGTTTTGTTGAAGTTGAGTAGGAGGTTATTGTCCTGACACCACTCTTCAAGGGCCCTCACCTCCTCCCTGTAGGCCATTTCGTTGGTAATCAAGCCTTCCACTGTAGTGTCATCTGCAAACTTGATGATTGAGTTGGAGGTGTGCATGACCACGCAGTCATTGGTGAACAGGGAGTACAGGAGAGGTCTGAGAACGCACCCTTTGAATAATGTCTCCTTCTTATGGCTGTTTCACACAGGAAGTAAGACTCTGTGCAAGTAGAGATACTGGTGTGCAAAAGAGCAGAAAAGTAAATAAAAACAGTATGGGGATGAGGTAGGTAGATTGGGTGGGCTATTTACAGATGGACTATGTACAGCTGCAGCGTTCGGTTAGCTGCTCAGATAGCTGATGTTTAAAGTTGGTGAGGGAAATAAAAGTCTCCAGCTTCAGCAATTTTTGCAATTCGTTCCAGTCACTGGCAGCAGAGACCTGGAAAGACAGGCGGCCAAATGAGGTGTTGGCTTTGGGGATGTGTCTGAACTAGACAAAGCCTCACACCTGAGATCCACATTACTTATTTTATCAGGGTCTATTCAAATCAGAAGAGGAGCAAAAAAATCGATGCGGTGTCTGTAACCTTTCCCATGCAAAACAGACAGTTACTGATGGGTGCGGAAAATTGAACAGGTAGTGGCTCGGGTGGTTGTTGTCCTTGATGATCTTTTTGACCTTCCTGTGACATCGGGTGGTGTAGGTGTCCTGGAGGGCAGGTAGTTTGACCCCGGTGATGCGTTGTGCAGATGGTTGTATGCGGAGCAGTTACCGTACCAGGCAGTGAAACAGCCCGACAGGATGCTCTCGGTTGTGCATCTGTAAAGGTTTTTGAGTGTTTTCAACCTCCTGAGGTTGAAGAGGCGCTGTTGCGCCTTCTTCACCACGCTGTCTATGTGGGTGGATCATTTCAGTTTGTCAGTGATGTGTACCCCAAGGAACATAAAACGTTCCACCTTCTCCACTACTGTCCCGTCGATGTGGATAGGGGGATGCTTCCTCTGCTGTTTTCTGAAGTCCACGATCATCTCCTTTGTTTTGTTGAAGTTGAGTAGGAGGTTATTGTCCTGACACCACTCTTCAAGGGCCCTCACCTCCTCCCTGTAGGCCATTTCGTTGGTAATCAAGCCTTCCACTGTAGTGTCATCTGCAAACTTGATGATTGAGTTGGAGGTGTGCATGACCACGCAGTCATTGGTGAACAGGGAGTACAGGAGAGGTCTGAGAACGCACCCTTTGAATAATGTCTCCTTCTTATGGCTGTTTCACACAGGAAGTAAGACTCTGTGCAAGTAGAGATACTGGTGTGCAAAAGAGCAGAAAAGTAAATAAAAACAGTATGGGGATGAGGTAGGTAGATTGGGTGGGCTATTTACAGATGGACTATGTACAGCTGCAGCGTTCGGTTAGCTGCTCAGATAGCTGATGTTTAAAGTTGGTGAGGGAAATAAAAGTCTCCAGCTTCAGCAATTTTTGCAATTCGTTCCAGTCACTGGCAGCAGAGACCTGGAAAGACAGGCGGCCAAATGAGGTGTTGGCTTTGGGGATGTGTCTGAACTAGACAAAGCCTCACACCTGAGATCCACATTACTTATTTTATCAGGGTCTATTCAAATCAGAAGAGGAGCAAAAAAATCGATGCGGTGTCTGTAACCTTTCCCATGCAAAACAGACAGTTACTGATGGGTGCGGAAAATTGAACAGGTAGTGGCTCGGGTGGTTGTTGTCCTTGATGATCTTTTTGACCTTCCTGTGACATCGGGTGGTGTAGGTGTCCTGGAGGGCAGGTAGTTTGACCCCGGTGATGCGTTGTGCAGATGGTTGTATGCGGAGCAGTTACCGTACCAGGCAGTGAAACAGCCCGACAGGATGCTCTCGGTTGTGCATCTGTAAAGGTTTTTGAGTGTTTTCAACCTCCTGAGGTTGAAGAGGCGCTGTTGCGCCTTCTTCACCACGCTGTCTATGTGGGTGGATCATTTCAGTTTGTCAGTGATGTGTACCCCAAGGAACATAAAACGTTCCACCTTCTCCACTACTGTCCCGTCGATGTGGATAGGGGGATGCTTCCTCTGCTGTTTTCTGAAGTCCACGATCATCTCCTTTGTTTTGTTGAAGTTGAGTAGGAGGTTATTGTCCTGACACCACTCTTCAAGGGCCCTCACCTCCTCCCTGTAGGCCATTTCGTTGGTAATCAAGCCTTCCACTGTAGTGTCATCTGCAAACTTGATGATTGAGTTGGAGGTGTGCATGACCACTCAGTCATTGGTGAACAGGGAGTACAGGAGAGGTCTGAGAACGCACCCTTTGAATAATGTCTCCTTCTTATGGCTGTTTCACACAGGAAGTAAGACTCTGTGCAAGTAGAGATACTGGTGTGCAAAAGAGCAGAAAAGTAAATAAAAACAGTATGGGGATGAGGTAGGTAGATTGGGTGGGCTATTTACAGATGGACTATGTACAGCTGCAGCGTTCGGTTAGCTGCTCAGATAGCTGATGTTTAAAGTTGGTGAGGGAAATAAAAGTCTCCAGCTTCAGCAATTTTTGCAATTCGTTCCAGTCACTGGCAGCAGAGACCTGGAAAGACAGGCGGCCAAATGAGGTGTTGGCTTTGGGGATGTGTCTGAACTAGACAAAGCCTCACACCTGAGATCCACATTACTTATTTTATCAGGGTCTATTCAAATCAGAAGAGGAGCAAAAAAATCGATGCGGTGTCTGTAACCTTTCCCATGCAAAACAGACAGTTACTGATGGGTGCGGAAAATTGAACAGGTAGTGGCTCGGGTGGTTGTTGTCCTTGATGATCTTTTTGACCTTCCTGTGACATCGGGTGGTGTAGGTGTCCTGGAGGGCAGGTAGTTTGACCCCGGTGATGCGTTGTGCAGATGGTTGTATGCGGAGCAGTTACCGTACCAGGCAGTGAAACAGCCCGACAGGATGCTCTCGGTTGTGCATCTGTAAAGGTTTTTGAGTGTTTTCAACCTCCTGAGGTTGAAGAGGCGCTGTTGCGCCTTCTTCACCACGCTGTCTATGTGGGTGGATCATTTCAGTTTGTCAGTGATGTGTACCCCAAGGAACATAAAACGTTCCACCTTCTCCACTACTGTCCCGTCGATGTGGATAGGGGGATGCTTCCTCTGCTGTTTTCTGAAGTCCACGATCATCTCCTTTGTTTTGTTGAAGTTGAGTAGGAGGTTATTGTCCTGACACCACTCTTCAAGGGCCCTCACCTCCTCCCTGTAGGCCATTTCGTTGGTAATCAAGCCTTCCACTGTAGTGTCATCTGCAAACTTGATGATTGAGTTGGAGGTGTGCATGACCACGCAGTCATTGGTGAACAGGGAGTACAGGAGAGGTCTGAGAACGCACCCTTTTGGGGCCCCAGTGTTGAGGATCAGCGGGGTGGAGATGTTGTTTCCTACCGTCACCACCTGGGGGAGGCCCGTCAGAAAGTCCAGGACCCAGTTGCACAGGGCGGGGTCTCGAGCTTAATTACGAGTTTAGGGGGTACTATGGTGTTAAATGCTTAGCTGTCATTGATGAACAGCGCTCTTACATAGGTATTCCTCTTGTCCAGATGGGTGTGATTGCGATTGCGTCGTCTGTGGACCTATTGGGGCGGTCAAATCAAATTGGAGTGGGTCGAGGGTGTCAGGTAGGGTGGAGGTGATATGATCCTTGACTAGTTTCTCGATACACTTCATGATGACGGAAGTGAGTGCTACTGGGGAGATAGTCGATTAGCTCAGTTACCTTAGCTTTCTTGGGAAGAGGAAAAATGGTGGCCCTCTTGAAGCATGTGGGAACAGCAGACTGGGATAGGGATTGATTGAATATGTCCGTAAACACACCAGCCAGCTGGTCTGCGCATGCTCTGAGGATGCGGCTAGGGATGCCGTCTGGGCTGGCAGCCTTGCGAGGGTTAACACATTTAAATGTTTTACTCATATTGGCTGTGGTGAAGCAGAGCACACAGGTTTTGGCATTGTATTGTCCTCAAAGTGAGGAAATAAGTTATTAGTTTGTCTGGGAGCAAGCAATACATCGGTGTCCTGGGAGGAGATTTTGGACGGAAAAGGACCCTGGAAACAGGCTGGGGAATATCGGCACCCCAAGGCAGAGCTGGAGGCAGCGAAAGCTGAGCGGCGGCGATATGAGGAGTTAGCATGGCAGCGTGACAAGCACGGGAGGCAGCCCCAAAAATGGCACACAGGGTGGCACACGGGGAGTGTGGCAGAGTCAGGTTGGAGACCTGAACCCACTCCTCGTGCTTACCGTAAGAAGCGCAGTACTGGTCAGGCACCGTGTTATGCGGTCAAGCGCACGGTGTCGCCAGTATGCGCTCATAGCCCGGTGGGCTAGTACCAAGCGAGAGTGGGCATCCAGCCAGGGCGTGTTGTGCCAGCCCAGTGTGTTTGGTCTCCAGTACGCCGTTTCGGCCCAGGGTATCCTGCTTGCTGTGTCTCCGAGGCGCTGGGAGGGTGCAGTGCGTCCTATGCCTCCTATGCCTGCGCTCCGCCCATGCCGGGCGAATGTGGTATTGAGCCTAAGGGAGAGCTGCGTGTGGTATGCACCAGATCTCCAGTGCTCACCCACAGCCTGGTCCAACCTGTGTCTGCACTCTGGATGGTCTGGGCTAAAATGGTGATCCAGCCCGGAGGAGTGGTGCCAAGGCTGCGCACCAGGGCTCCAGTGCTCCCCCACAGCCTAGTCCATCCGGTGCCTCCTCCAAGCACTGTAGGAGAAATTGGTTATGTGGGAGAGATTATATACATGATTTGGTAACACAAGAGAAAGGTACACATATGGGTTTCCTGTTCTGGTAAAGTGCATTGTCTGTTGTGTGGGGCAGGAAGCGGATGGAGGCCGTGGGGGTATGGGATAGCTGAGAAACACTCCTAGACCAGCTGGGCATACAAGGATCAAAGGGATAGAAAAAGGAGGGGGGTCAGCCAAATGACCAACTGATGGATTACAGACATCAATCTCAGGGACAAAGCAAGCCTATAGCATAGAGGAATGTATAGTATTTTTAGGGCAGCTGGACATACTAAACTAGAGATAAAGACATACAAAGGGACACATGGAGTTAATTACAGGGTCTGAGCACAGGCCACAGGAATTGGGGATGTATATTATCTTTAGGTCAAAGGAAGGGTCTTGACATCATATAATCTGGCCGAAAGCAGATGTGGGCGTTACTGGGCTGAACAAGCAGGATGCACGGATTGAAATGTAACGTAATTTACATGTGGGATGGGCTTATATGTAATATGTGGATAAATACTGGAGCCAGGGCTCTGGAAAAGGGTGGGTCCTGCGGGGCTCTCCGGCTTATGATACGGGTGTATTAAAAGTCTATCATTGAATTCAAAGTTCTTGGACGTGTCATTTTTGTAGGTCTCCCCAGCCTGGTGGGTCCTGTGGCAGCCCCACGCACTAGGCTGTCTCTCTGTCTCGTCCCTCCAGGTCCGCCCGTCTGTCCTAAGCTTCCAGAGCCGCCCGTCTGTCCTGAGCTGCCAGAGCCGCCCGTCACTCAGGAGCTGCCAGAGCCGCCAGTCAGTCAGAAGCTGCCAGAGCCACCCGTCAGTCAGGAGCTGCCAGAGCCGCCCGTCAGTCAGGAGCTGCCAGAGCCACCCGTCTGTCCTGATCTGCCAGAGCCGCCCGTCAGTCAGGAGCTGCCAGAGTCGCCCGTCAGTCATCAGCTGCCGGAGTCTCCCGCCGGTCCGGTGCTGCCGGAATCTGCCGTCCATTCGGGACCCGCGGCAAGGGTCCCCAGTCCGAGGTCGGCAGCGAGGGTCGCCGCTCCCAAGGCACCGAGACTATGGTGGAGTGGGGTCCACATCCCGCGCCAGAGCCGCCACCACGGACAAACGCCCTCCCATACCCTCCCCTATAGATTCAGGTTTGGTGGCCGGAGTCCGCACCTTTGGGGGGGGGGGGTGTACTGTCACTTTCTGACCTTAGTTCCTTTGTTATGTCTTTGTTTTTGGTTGGCCAGGGCGTGAGTTGGGGTGGGTAGTCTAGTATGGTCCTCAATCAGAGGCAGGTGTCGTTCGTTGTATCTGATTGAGAATCTAACTTAGATAGCCTTTTCCCACCTGTGTTTTGTGGGTGATTGTTTTCTGTTTTATGTCTTCACGAGACAGGACTGTTTCGTTCTTTCACTTTGTTGTTTTGTTATTCAGTGTTCAGTTGATTTATTAAATATTAACATGGACACATACCACGCTGCGCATTTGTCCGATCATGACTACTCTTCCTCAGATGACGAGGAGAATCGTTACAGGGCGAGGGAGGGCTTTGTATACGTCACGGAATTTAGAGTAGCAATGATCCAGAATGCTGCCAACACGGGTCACACATTCGATATGATGATAACATTTATGGAGCATTGTTTTAGATTAGCTTTGTTAAAATCCCCAGCTGCAATAAATACAGCCTCAGGATATGTGGTTTCCAGTGTACATAGATTCCAATGAAGTTCTTTCAGGGTCATCGAGGTGTCTGCATGGGGGGGATAGACAATGCTGTGATTATTATCGAAGAGAATTCTCTTAGTTGATAATGCGATCGCCATTTGATTGTAAGGAATTATAGGTCAGGTGAACAAAAGGACTTGAACACACCACAACTCGTTAATCATAAGGCATACACCACTGCCCTTCTTCTTAGCAGAGAGATGTTTGTTTCTGTCGGCGCAATGTTTGAAGAAACCGGGTGACTGTACCGACTCTAAATTACTACCCCGAGTGAGCCATGTTTCTGTGAAACAGAGAATGTTACCATCTCTGATGTCTCTTGGGAAGGCATCCCTTGCTCGAATTTTGTCTACCTCGTTGTCAAGAGACTGGACATTGGCGAGTAGTAATTCAGAATTTGGAATTCAGGTAAACCCAAAAAGTAGGTATCTTGGCACAACTTACACCTGACATGGGGTTAAGCAGCCTACACATTTCTGTACTGAATGAAATACTGTATTACCACTACTTTTTTAAAACCATGTCTACATTTATTTCCCAAACAACTCAACCCAAACATTCAAACTGTTAGAATCTGGGTTAAACTTGGAACATTGTTATAATCAGAAGTTAATGGTTATCTGTAGGCGCCAGATGGCTTTGGAATGTGTAGGGGTGACGGGTGGAGATCTTAGAACCTAACAATGTCACTGACGGAGAGAGGGTAATGTATAATGTTTACATTATGTCAGGATATGTTACTGTTAGCCATCAGGGATCTTATGGGAGGGATCCTCTGGGAGGAGAAGACACAGTCTGGTATCAATCACCATGACACCCTTGAGTTGGGGAGGAGTAAGAACTATGGGGTAGAGGTCAGGTCAGATGAAGTGAGGAAGAACAGATATCACTAAGGTTCTGTCAAGCAACAGAGATACATTGTCTGTTTAGATGTGGAGGAGGAGACTCATCCTAGGAGAAAGGGTTAAGTATCAGTGCTTGTTTGAAATGTCGTTGTCTGAATGCAGCTGTATTGACCCTTTGGGAAGAAATAAACTTGGTTAATCTTTTCTAGTGTCCGTTGAGTTATTTACTCTGAGATTGAGAACCTAACAAACCCAGTCACAATCACTTGTTTTTGTATTTTAATAATTTTATGCATTTTATAACACAGGTTTAACACCTAACAAACACATCTATTTAATAATTTGTTTTTTTTTTACCCCTTTTACTCCCCAATTTCATGATATCCAATATCCAGTCTTGTCCCATCGCTGCTACTCCCCTACGGGAGAGGTGAAGGTCGAGAGCAATGCATCCTCTGAAACACGAACCCACCTAGCTTCTTGACACACTGCTCGCTTCACCGGAAGCCATGCGCCCGGCCACCACAAGGAGTCGCTAGAGCGCGATGGGACAAGGACATCCCAGCCGGCCAAACTCTCCCCTAACCAAGACAACGCTGGGCCAATTGTGAGCCACCTCATGGATCTCCCAGTCAAGGCCGTCTGCGACACAGCCCAGATCTGAAGTAACGCCGCTAGCAGTGATCAGAACCTTAGACCGCTACACCTCTCAGGAGGCAACTTTATACTTTTTTAAAACACTTTTTACATAGGTCAGTCCTATGCCTTGCATTACGCCTGGGAAGAAAATTCTTCAGTTTGCTCAACTTTCCATTGGCTCAGTCATTGGCTCAACTTGTCTCATAGCCATTGGTTCAACTTACCCAAAGGAAAACATGTAGACTTTATTTGCTGACACAGCTACAATGATGCACTTTCATGACAGGTTTAGGACCTCATATTAAAGTTTCTAGAGATCCCAACTGATGTATAGAACAATCTTAAAGTGATCTTCTTTGGTTTAGAGACAAGCATAATGAAACCTCCAACACATTAAATTAATTTGACTTGGTGAAAATCTGTTGTTGGACCTTATTTGCTTATCTCTTTTTCCATGTGGTTTCTTTCTTCATAGACTCCATGAAAGGATGACCGCTTCCTAATTATTTGTCAAATGATTCATTTTGTGTATGATTTCCTCAAAATAAAGGTGGCTCAACTTACCCCTTTGGCTCAACTTACCCCTTTGGCTCAAATTACCCCACTCTCCCTTATGCAGATTTGGAATAAATATGGGGTTCAAATCATCATCTGAGTTTAGATATAAGCCTCTGCTCTGATTCAAACAAGAGGGATTAAATGATCATCCTATCTAATGGATGTTGAAAGAATAATTCTGTCCTACCTGGTACAAGATGAGTAGGTGTCCCACCACACAAGAAGTAGATTATTTTAGGACTTTTATTGTAGCCTTCTATAATATTAATACAGTTGTCTATGTAATAATACTGATTGTATATTCATCAGATTTGAAAGAAGCAACATGAATTTCTGGTCAACTACAAGAGCCAGTAAGTAACCCTCCTCCAGGTGCAATAAGACCTCTAGCCCATTAGAGGACAGCATTGATTTATTTTTCACTGTTATTTCTACTAATAGGATAACCTGTTACATTAATGGCATATACTGTAACTGGATTTACAAGTTCATCAATGTCAAGAACAATGTCTGCATATCTAGTCTCACAATGCAAGCAGGTGATACATGCCCGCCTCCTTTCCTGCCTGAGAGAGCTGTCTTTCTGACAGCTGTTTCCTTCTGTGTATAAAACGTTGTGGTCTGAAGTTGAACAAAACAGATGACTCATAATAAGTCATCAAGACTGATAGATATAGACGATATTTTGGCCCGTAAGTCCTTTCATTTTAGATATTCACTTTTAAATGGTGTACATCTAAGACCGTTATAGGAGACATATAGCTTCTAAAGGGGCAGGGAACACCATTAGAGTTGACTTGCTTTGTGATTCTGTTTCTCCTGTGGAAAGTGTTATGGTTCATGGCCAATTATTGCCTCATTCTACTACCATTGCACAACATCCACTAAGTACTACTGCTGAAATACTACAAATTGTTTATAAACGTTGTTTACACATACTCTTGCACTGATATCCCCACAACCCCATTGTGCGATCTTAACACACTCATAAATAGCAAATAGAATCTTTGTAGTCAATAGCAAAGCTTTTTCTGGTTCTGACCTTATCTCCAAAATGGGTTCATCTGTGAAACAGCACAGTTAAAAATATATGGCAAATAGAAATCAAACTGGGTGGACATCAGAAATAGATGAGAGAGGTTGAGGGTAGAGGAAGGACAGGACTAAAATCAAACAAAATATAACTATTGTAAAGCATTATATATTACGTATAACCTGGAAGTGGAGGCCTAAGTGTTATTGTTCGCAGGTTTACTCCAATTAGGGGAGGGGTGGTAGGGTTAGAAAGTAATAAAGGAAAATATATATGAAATATATATATAATATATATATATATATATATATATGCATTTGTGTGTATGTATACGTATGTAGTTGATGTCGGAAGTTTACATACACTTAGGTTGGAGTCATTAAAACTCCACTCCATAAATGTCTTGCTTTCAAACTATAGTTTTGGCAAGTCGGTTAGGACATCTACTTTGTGCATGACACAAGTAATATTCCAACAATAGTTTACATACAGATTATTTCACTGTATCACAATTCCAGTGGGTCAGAAGTTGACATACACTAAGTTGACTGTGCCTTTAAACAGCTTGGAAAATTCCAGAATATGATGCCATGGCTTTAGAAGCTTCTGATGGGCTAATTGACATAATTTGAGTCAGCTGGAGGTGTACCTGTGGATGTATTTTAAGACCTATCTTCAAACGCAGTGCCTCTTTGCTTGACATTATTTTTTTTAAATCAGCCAAGTCCTCAGAAAAACTATTGTAGACCTCCACAAGTCTGGTTCATCCTTGGGAGCAATTTCCAAAGGTACCACGTTCATCTGTACACACAATAGTATGCAAGTATGAACACCATGGGACCACGCAGCCGTCATACCACTCTGTCTCCTAGAGATGAATGTACTTTGGGTGCGAAAAGTGCAAATCAATCCCAGAACAACAGCAAACAACCGTGTGAAGATGCTGGAGGAAACCGGTACAAAAGTATCTATAACCACAGTAAAAACGAGTCCTATATCGACAATAACCTAAAGGCCGCTCAGCAAGGGAGAAGCCACTGCTCCAAAACCGCCATAAAAGCCAGACTACGGTTTGCAACTGCACGTGGGGACAAAGATTGTACTTTTTGGAGAAATGACCTCTGGTCTGATGAAGCAAAAATAGAACTGTTTGGCCATAATGATCATCGTTATGTTTGGAGGAAAAAAGGGGAGGCTTGCAAGCCGAAGAATACCATCCCAACCGTGAAGCACGGGGTGTCATGTTCCATTGTAATGAGGAGACCAAGGTGATATGCATACATTCATCTTTCAATGAAGAAAGAACACTGAACAAACTAACAAAACGAATTGGGAAGCTAATACAGATAGTGCAGACAGGCAACTGAAGATAGAATAAGAACCCACAAATACCCTAGACAAAATGGCTACCTACGAACATACCACCCTAGTCACACCCTGACCTAACCAAAATAATATAGAAAACAAAGATAACTAAGGTCAGGGCGTGACAGTACCCCCCCCCCCCCACAACACACAAAGGTGCGGACAACCCGGCCGCAACCTGAAACTACAGGGAAGGGACTGGGTGGGCATCTACCCTCGGTGCGGCTCTGGTTCTGGACGCCACCCCCCCCCCCCCCCCCCCCCTCTTTAGAGCTGAACTGTGGCTCGTCGCCAGAGGCTCTGGACTGTGGATCATCGCCGGAGGACCCCGGACTGTGGATCATCGCCAGAGACCCCGGGCTGGGGGACGTCACCGGAGAACCCGGGCTGGAGACCCCGGCTGGGGACCGTGCTAAACGTGTCCCTCATATCGTCGCCGTTCATCCCGTGCTATCCCCACCTGCCTCCATGGTAGCGATTCTCTCCTGCCAATATTTCCTCCCACGTCCAGGATCCTTTACCGTCCCGTATTTCGTCCCATTTTCATGCTGTCTGCTTCCATCAAACGCTGCTCCTCCTTTTCACCTGCTTGGTCCTTTTATGGTGGGTTCTTCTGTCAAGTTGTTATAATGAGGAGACCAAGGTGCAGCGTGATATGCATACATTCTTCTTTTAATGGAGAAAGAACACTGAGCAAATTAACAAAACGAAATGTGAAGCTAATACGGATAGTGCAGGACAGGCAACTAAACATAGAATAAGACCCACAAATACCCTAGACAAAATGGCTACCTAAATATGGTCCCCAATCAGAGACAATGATAAACAGCTGCCTCTGATTGGGAACCAATCAGGCCACCACAGACATACAAATACCCTAGACTTACAAAACCCCCTAGACATTTCAAAAACGAACATACCCACCCTAGTCACACCCTGACCTAACCAAAATAATAAAGAAAACAAAGATAACTAAGGGTCAGGGCGGTGACACGGATGTGGCAGCATTATGTTGTGGGGGTGCTTTGCTGCAGGAGGGACTGGTGCACTTCCCGAAATAGATGGCTCCATGAGGCTGGAAAATTGTGTGGATATTTTGAAGCAATCTCAAGACATCAGTCAGGAAAGTTAAAGCTTGGTCGCAAATGGGTCTTCCAAATGGACAATGACCCAAGCATACTGCCAAAGTTGTGGCAAAATGGCTTAAGGACAACAAGGTCAAGCTATTGGAGTGGCCATCACAAAGCCCTGACCTCAAGCCTTTAGAACATTTGTGGGCAGAACTGAAAAAGCTGTGTGAGCAAGGAGGCCTACAACCTGACTGAGTTACACCAGCTCTGTCAGGAGGAATGGGCCAATATTCACCCAACTTATTGTGGGAAGCTTGTGGAAGGCTCCCTGAAACGTTTGACCCAAGTTAAACCATTTAAAGGCAATGCTACCAAATACTAATTGAGTGTATGTAAACTTCTGACACACTGGGAATGTGATGAAAGAAATACAAGCTGAAGTATATCATTCCCTATCCTATTATTCTGCCATTTCACATTCTTAAAATAAAGTGTGATCCTATCTGACCTAAGACAGGGAATTTTTACTAGGAATAAATGTCAGGAATTGTGGAAAAACTGAGTTTAATGTATTTGGGCTAAGGTGTATGTAACTTCCGACTTCAACTGTATATGAGAGAAGCTGTAAGGTTGCCAAAACAAGTGATGGTGTCACTGAGTGATCTGAGTGGGCATTCTATGTTGGATGTCTTGTTTGTCTGTTCTGTGTTTGGGGCCTGATATGGTTCTCAATCAGAGGCAGGTGTTAGTCATTGTCTCTGTTGGGAGGCATATTTAGGTAGCCTGTTTTGTGTTGAGTTTTGTGGGGTGATTGTTCCTGTCTTTGTGTTTGTTACACCAGATATGGCTGTTTTCGGTTTTTCACGTTTCTTGTTTTTGTATATTGTTCTATTTTCATCCTTATTAAGATGTAATCTAAACAGAAGAATCCCGGTGACAGAATCACCCACCACAACAGGATCAAGTGGCGTGGTGAGAAGCAGCCAGCATCACAAGACTCATAGACTTGGGAGGACGAGTTGGACGTAAAAGGACCCTGGGCAGAAGTCAGGGGAATATCGCCGCCCCATAGCAGAGCTGGGAGGCAGCGAAAGCAGAGAGGGCGGCATTACGAGGAGCAGGAGAGGCGCGATGTCAGGATTCTCGGGACAGTGGGAGCAGAATCTTGACTACACAACTTGGGAAGAGATAGACAGGTGGGCGGTCGACCCAGGGAGAGTGCTGAAGCACCGCCTGGGATTCGATGGAGCAGGTGCGAGGAGGTTAAAGTAGAATGAGGTTGGTCGAAGCGAGCACGGCGGCGCGGTAGGAAGCCCGAGAGTCAACCCAACAAATGGTCTTGGGGGGCACACAGGGAGTATGGCGAAAGCCAGGGTAGGAGACCTGCGCCAACTTCCGTGCTTAGCCGGAGAGCGAGAGAGACCCCGGGCAGGCACCGTGTTATGCTGTGGAGCGCACGGTGTCTCCATTGCGGGTGCATAGCCTGGTGCGGTACATACCAGCTCCTCGTATCGGCCGGGCTAGAGTGGGCATCGAGCCAGTTAAGGTTGGGCAGCTCGGTGCTCGAAGGGCTCCCAGTGCACCTGCACGGTCCGGTCTGATCCAGTGCCACCTACACGCACCAGCCCTCCGTGGCAGCCCCTCGGCACCAGGCTTCCTGTGGGTGTCCAGAGCCCAGTACTCCCTGTTTCTTGCTCCCCGCACTCGCCCTGAGGTGCGTTCCTCGGCCCAGTACCACCAGTGCCGGCACCACGCATCAGGCCTATAGTGCGTCCCACCTGTCCAGCGCTGCTAGAGCCCTTCCTCCTCTCCAGCGCAGCCGGAGTCTCCCCGCCTGGCCGCGCTGCCAGAGCTCCCGCCCCTCAGTCCAGAGTCGCCAGAGCTCCTCAGTCCAGAGGCGCCAGAGCCGCTCAGTCCAAGAGGCGCCAGAGCCGCATCAGTCCAGAGGCGCCAGAGCCCATTAATCCAGAGGCGCCAGAGCCCCTCATCCAGAGGCGCCAGAGCCCCTCATCCAGAGGCTCCAGAGCCCCTCAGTCCAGAGGCCTAGAGCTCCTCATTCCATGCCGCTGCCAGAGCCTTCCTCTCCACGTTGCCGGACTGCCTGTCTGCCCAGACGCCATCAGAGTCTCCCGTCTGTCCTGAGCCGCCAGTGCCGCCAGGTTGCAAGGAGCCGCCAGTGCCGCCAGTCTGCAAGGAAGCGGCCAGTGCCGCCAGTCTGCAAGGAGCCGCCAGTGCCGCCAGTCTGCAAGGAGCCGCCAGTGCCGCCAGTCTGCCAGGAGCCGCCAGTGCCGCCAGTCTGCCAGGAGCCGCCAGTGCAGCCAGTCTGCCAGCAGCCGCCAGTGCCGACCAGTCTGCCAGGAGCCGCCAGTGCCGCCAGTCTGCCAGGAGCCGCCAGTGCCGCCAGTCTGCCAGGAGTTTTTTGTAATTTGTATATTGTTCTATTTTCATCCTTATTAAAGATGTATCTAAATAACCACGCTGCGTTTTGGTCCGCCTCTCCTTCAACAGGAAGAATCCCGTGACAGATGGCTAATGTGACCATGTCACGGACCACATTATCAAGAAAGGAAGCTTTCTTCAGGACCCTCCATTGAATGTGGTTTGCAGAGCTCCTCCATAACTCTACAGAGTACTGTTTTTCCCTAGTTCACCCTCACTTCAAAATCTTAATTAAACTAATCCCCCGTGAAGGAGATAAATGCTTAATTCCCTCCATGGCTCTTAGGCTGCAATGTAAATGTTCTGCCAAGGGGCTTCAGCACAGAAAAAAGCATCATTTGATAACGAAGAGGAGAAAAAAAATATTCCTCTTGTGCATTGCTCATTCCCCTTTTGTCTGCACATGTTCGGATCGTAAAAAAGGAGACTACGTGAGAGATTTAATGTGACTCAATGTTGCTTCTAATAGCACCTTGAATTCGCTGATGTGGTTGTTTTATATTTCCAAGAAAAACACTTTATATTTTACTTCAGACATTTGAAATATTGTAACAGCAACGTGAAAGACCACTCAGAGATAATGATGACTTATCTTTTAGCCAAAAGATCAATGGCCAAACCCATTGAAGATAACTACTGTATTTTTATTCATAAAGATAAATTGCATGCACATACAGTGAGCTCCAATAGTATTGGGACAGCCACAATGTGTTGTTGTTTTGGCTCTGTACTCCAGGACTTTGGATTTAAATGATACATAGACTATGGGGTTAAAGGACGGACTGTCAGCTTTAATTTGAGGGTATTTCCATCCATATCGCTTGAACCCTTAGAAATTACAGCCCTTGTTGTATGTAGTCCCCCCATTTTAGGGAACCAAAAGTATTGGGACAATTCACTTATATGTGTATTAAAGTAGTAACAGGTACTTGGTCCATATTGACAGCACATTAATGACTTCATCAAGCTTGTGACTCTACAAAGTTGTTGGATGCATTTGCTCTTTGTTTTGGTTGTGTTTCAGATTATTTTGTGCCCAACATAAATTAATGGTAAATAATGTATTGTGTCATTTTAGAGTCACTTTTATTGCAGATAAGAATATAATATGTTTCTAAACACTTCTACATTAATGTGGATGCTACCATGATTTGGGATAATCCTGACTGAATCGTGAATAATGAGGAGTGAGAAAGTTACAGAGGTATAAATATCATACACCCCAGAAATGCTAACCTCCCCTGTTATTGTAATGGTGGGAGGTTAGCATGTCTTGCGCTTATGATATTTGTGTGTCTGCAACGTACTCACTCATTATTATTCACAATTAATTAGTAGTCACTGGGTGTATTGGTACACCATCGAAGTGTAACTAATAACTTCACAATGCTCAAAGGATATTTAATGTCTGTTTTTTTTACCCATCTACCAATAGGTGCCCTTCTTTGTGAGGCATTGGAAAACCTCCCTGGTCTTGTGGTTTAATCTGCGTTTGAAGTTCACTGCTCGATGGGGGAACTTACAGATAATAGGGAGGAGGACAGAGGTCAGAGACCTGGCAGTGTGGTACCAGGACAACAACCTCTCTCTCAATGTGAGTAAGACAACGGAGCTGATCGTCGACTACAGGAAATGGCGGGCCGAACAGGCCCCTATTAACATCGACGGGACTGAAGTGGAGCGGGATGAGAGTTTCAAGTTCCTTGGTGTCCACATCACCAACAAACTATCATGATAAAAACACACCAAGACAGATGTGAAGAGGGCACGACAACACGTTTTCCCCCTCAAGAGACTGAAAATATTTGACATGGTTTGATTTGATTTTAGTTAGTTTATTTAGTAAATATTTTATCAACTTTATTTCAACTTTACTGCATTGTTGGTTAAGAGCCTTTTAGTAAGCATTTCACTATAAGGTCTACTACACCTGTTGTTTTTG
Source organism: Oncorhynchus kisutch (assembly GCF_002021735.2). NCBI lineage: Eukaryota > Metazoa > Chordata > Actinopteri > Salmoniformes > Salmonidae > Oncorhynchus > Oncorhynchus kisutch. The sequence goes on along the minus strand of NW_022263426.1, from coordinate 1,389 downwards.
GCGGCATGTTGACAAATAAAATTTGATTTGATAATTGTATGTGTAGGGTACAGAGATGAGGTAGTCATTGAAAAATCATGTTAAACACCATTATTGCACACATGGAACTTATTATCTGACTTCTGTGATAGAAAAATGATTCATTTACCTGATTTGTTTGATATTAATAGTTATCAATTAATACTTAACAAATAGGAGGATATTTCTGTTCTGTTAGTGTCTGTGTGTTTATTGTCTCCACTCTAGTTCCCTGCAGCTAATCTGGGCGTATGGTCACTGGAGATGGCTTGAGCTGACAAATGAGTTAAAGACTGCATTACATAGACAGGAATGTGTTTTACTAGAGATAGCTTAGGAGTAGAAAAATTCCTCATTGTCTCAAAATCATCCTTGCATCTGGGAAACTAAGCCAGGTTGGGGTTAAGACAACAACCCACGTGCAGATAACGACAGGATGAACCCAGAGTGGCTTATGATGGTCCTTGGTCTGCATGAGGGGGGTTGAACCAATCATGACTGAGCATTGTTAGTGTCAGCTATATATAGTACTCTGCATTTGTGTAAAGGTTAGGTTACTCGGTCCAACACTCAAGGGTGGGGGTTCAACCAGCCTCATTATTGCAATAACTAATCCATATTAAATGAAGATGATTTTTTGAAGAAATTACCAAATCTCTCTCAGTACTGAATTCCACGACACTTCTTAATCAAATGTTTACTCCTGAACTTAGTTAGGCTTGCTTTAAGAAAGTGGTTGAGTACTTATTGACTCAAGACAGTTCAGCTTTTTCATTTTTTAAATTAATTTATAAACATTTCTATAAACATAATTCCACTTTGACATTATGGGGTATTTTGTGTAGGGCAGTGACACAAACATCTAAATTTAAACCATTACAAATTCAGGCTGCAAACACAAAAAAATAAGTGCTGTGAATACTTTGTGAAGGCACCGTAAGTGAATTTGTCCAAATACTTTTGGTCCACTATAATGTGGGGACTATGTACAAAAAGTGCTGTAATTTTGTAATGGTTCAACCGATATGGATAAAATGATAAAAAATACTCTCAATGCTGACAGTCTGTACTTTAACCTCATAGTCATTGTATCATTTCAATTCAAAGTGCTGGAGTACAGAGCCAAAACAACAAAACAACTGTCACTGTCCCAATACTTTTGGAGCTCCCTGTATTCTCTTGCTTCTCTGTGACAATCGAGTCATCTTCTGAATCTACATAAATATTATGCCGCAGTATAACCAATGCAGTTTGTGCTGTTTAGCGGTACTATGTGGTGGTTCCCAGAAGTTCTCTGCTTTTTCTTGTGGGCACTAGATGAAACAAACTATTTTTCTAGCCACAGGTCAATCTATAAACATGTCTGACTCT